>NC_135867.1:25483141-25740641 GCF_031162955.1 Sander vitreus
CGGGGGGCTGCTGAACTCACTCCACATTCTGGGGTGGGAGGAAAAGAGTTTAATATAACTCTTCTTTTCAGAAGTCAAAGAAAGAAAAGTTCAATTCAGGTGAAGTTAAAGTAGATATTTGGCCCCTTTATCCAGACTGGCTGGCTAAATCCCATTATTTTTAAGACAACAGCTTTGTACATATCACTAAATGCATGCACGTTTCAGTGGTGTAATTATGTCCCAGTTAAAGCAATATCTTACCAATACAATGAAGTTTGACTGCTCTGGCTGAGCAATTTTGGCTGCAAAGGAAAGGATGACAGAAATTGATATTAAAGAAACAAAACTTGATTCTGTTCCCAATGGGAATGTAATCACTGCTGTACTGTGCATAAAGTTATTATGCAGTGATAGGTGGGGTGGTATACATGTACCTGTAAGTGAGCTGTGACTGTATACGTGATCCATGATAACTTCCAGCCTTCAGCTTCATGTATCCCCTGGAGGCCAAAGAACCGGCACTGGTTTGGGTGTAGGACACATAATCCTGTCTGTGGGATGGACACACGGACAGACATGTGATCAGTGAGGTAAGATCCAAAAAACACTTCAGAATGTCAGCCAGTCAAGTCGTCCAATGTTGATATGATGGAGGTTCCTCTCTGACTACAGCTATAACAAAATATGTGTATACATTTGTGACGACCCTGCTAGTAGTCAGCTGTGTCTGTGTGGTGACTTGGTTGTTGATTGTGGAATGGGCTAGGTAAATAAAGTATATTTTGGCTCCTCTCTCTCTCTCTCTCTCTCTCTCTCTCTCTCTCTCTCTCTCTCTCTCTCTCTCTCTCTCTCCCTCCGCCGAACGGGGAGTAACAACGGTAAGAAAAAAAGACAATCAGCACCTCTTGTACCCTATGTGCTCACACACAGCTCTCCCAGAGTTGTTGTCCCAGTTTTCAGCACACACCGGCATCCACGTCTGGCTATCAGATGAGTAGGTTTCCAGCATGAAGTTGGTCCCGTGAAGGCGAACTGTGAACCAGAGAGGTTTTAGACAAGACAATGGTATTCAGCCACCATGAAGTTCATTGATGTGACTCACAAAGGCCACACACAGTATGTATGTCTTAGTTTTAATGTCTTACAGCACTGAGATTCATCCTCTCCGTGAGAACAGTCCTTTACACCATCGCACCACTGGGACAAGCTTAAACACTTCCCACCACTTCTACACGTCTTCCCCAGTAAACACTGGTAGTATACTGCAAACACACACACACACATTCAGTATACAGCACACAGGAATTTGCCAAGATGATAATCCTACCAAATTCATGACAAAAATAATTTTAAGCAGCTACAAAAATCTTTGAATGAACTTACAGAAGTACCAGAGCAAGAGGCTGGCCGTCGCCAGGATGAGAAGCACACACAGAGATGCACACAGTATATATTTCCACTGACATTTCTTTATTCCTGCAAGGCAAAACAAAAATATAGTTGTGATAAAACTGATTAGGTAAAAATAAAATACGAACTGCATGCTCTTTAAGATTTGAATACAAATACATGCAGATAGGCTTAGCAGATACCATACTGCAGCTATGACAGAAAACGAAACATACTGTGGAACTAAGCTACAGTATACAAGTCTTATAACACATAACTAACAGAGTTACGCTACTTTTAGCTGCATTATGTTTATTACAAATTAAAATCCTATGACTAAAATTGGGAGGTGGTTTCAACACATCATGTGTCAATACTTATTTGGTCTTGTTTTAAATATATTATATTGTTCTATATAATCCTGGACCTGGCCTGTAGACCCGTTCGCAATTTGGTGTTGGGGGAATTTCTGGCTTGAACTGAGTTAGTGGGTCCCTAGACATGAAAAATCACAGAGGTGATCCACCATAGTGCCACGAATTGTGCAATGGTCAAATCAAATATGGCCGCCATCGGCTATGATGAAAATCTATCTTTTTTGTTAGTGAATGTTAATGCACATGTCATACCTCTATTTTGATTGATATGACCATAATGGGTGATTTTACCTTGAAAGGTCATGGTCAAGGTCTTTTTCCTATTCTGAAGAATCTCAAAAGACATGCACATGTGAACTAACTCAAATTTATAGTCTGCTCTTATACTGTGTATTTGTACAACACTAAACAGAGTTCACAGAAAATAAGAGGACAAGGTTTAACTTTTCTTGTATTTTACAAGGAGTATCAAAAGATTTCCAAGGTTCCTAAAGTTTTCATCTCACTATTGAGCATCGCACCAATTGATCAACAGTGAGCGTTACACATGTACATGAGAACTAACTCAAATTTACAGTCTGCCCTTATACTGTGTATTCGTATAGCACTGGACAGAGTTCACAGAAAAAAAGAAGACAAGGTTTGACTTTTCTTGTATTTTACTAGAAGTAGTCAAATTTAAAAGATTTCCAAGGTTTCTAAAGTTTTCGTCTCACTATTGAGCATCGCACATATTGATCAACATGGAGCATTCTAAAATACCTGGCCCCAAGAACTTGAATTTGGTTACTTCAATGGCATGGATCAGAAATTGCCTGTAACAAGTGAAAAGACAGGACGTGAGAGAATCAAACAAGCTGCTAAAATCCGTAATGATGTGGTTACAAATCGTATCAAAACTCTGATGGAGGATAATGATAATAGCATTTGTTGTTTGTTTACCATAATACCAACAAATGCTACAAGTCATACACTCATTCTTGCAAACTGACATCTATTGAGAAGAAAAGAATTGAAGAATTTAAGGTGTGTGAGACAGATGAGACAGTCTCATCCAAAGACATGGCCGAGGCACATAGGAGTATGGCCATTGCTAGGAGCGGGGCGTGAGTATCCGGCACTTTCTCATGATGTGCTTTCAGCATCTCCCCTGTTTGACGGTGACCTACCAACTCATGCAACAAGTCAAAACTTGTCAGTGAGATTGAGCCTCGACTTGATCTCACCCAGTGGAGTCCTGAGTCTACTTATGCCACTCATGTTGTGGTAGACTTCATGTCGACAGATGCCTCTAGCACAATTCCCTATTTTAGGTGCTGTCATTAATGCCATCATCAGCTCAACATCATCCCTCTGCCAAGAGCTGGAGTTCATCCATCTTGTACTAGATTCCTACATCGAGATGTCCCTGAAAGAAGGGGAGCGCATGCAGCGTACAGACTCAACAACAGGTATCGGCATCATTGGCATGAACAGACACACACCTATCCCTCAGCAACTTGACACGTTCTGGGCGTCTGAGGAGAACAAGCGGAATCTCCAACTGTTAGCTCGGGATATGGTGTGCAATTGAGCCAGTGGCAACGCTACTGTCATTGTCAGCTCTGTTGTCATTCATGATGAGGTGCTACCAGCAAAGGCAGCTGGTGGCGAAGACATCCCAGACCTCTTGAACTGGATTGAGGAGGCTGATGCCAGGTTGCCGGTGCATGTTGAGTGGGCTGTTCATGTGAAGCAGTGCAAGAGAGTTGTCATAGTCTCCAATGACACAGACACCTTTGCATTGCTTCTCCACTACAGCCCATACTTCCAAGAACTCGGGATGAAGGAGATCTGGCAGCAGTATGGCACTGGTGCGAGGCGGAGAATGCTTCCACTCCATCAAGCAGTCTCTCGTCTTGGAACATTACTGTCAAAGACAGTGATTAAAGCACATATCCTGACTGGAGATGACTGTATGGGCAAGGTGGGGACTAAACAACTACAACAGCTAAGACATTTGATGACTTCAGAGTAGAAATCTACACCAGTGGGAGTGCTGGAATTGATGCTCTCCCTCCCACAAGTAGTGGGATCAGAGGCCACATCCAACGAGGGGCGTTTCTGGTTCATATGGCATGCCACTTGCTTGCAACAGCCAAGGACCCCAAAGCAAGACTAGAGCCAACGGAACATGGATGGAAGGAGCACTTTGGCACACTCCTGCCATCAAAATGTCCGAAGCCCTTACCACCAAGTCTGCTCACAGTATGTGAGTGTGCAGGCAAGTGTGACAATCGCTGATTGGCTGTCATGCTGCTGGAGTTTCATGCACCGTATTCTGCCATGGAAAAATGGAAAAATCATCCTATAAAAATCCATCCCACTAACATGCATGCACACATACAGTACACTTTGAAAGAAATCAGACTATATGGTGCACTTTTAGTTCATTTGGTATGATGTAATTTGTATCACTTTTATTGCTACATAGTATTATTTGCACCCAATTGTTTTATTTTATATCATTGTACTAACACCCAATTAAAATAAAAGTTCAAAGGGGATGTTTATAATTGTTACGTTTCTTCTCTTCATGTCTTGTTATAATTAAAACAAGTCATTGTGGAGAAAAATACAATAACAAGTGACTATAAAGAAGAAATCCCAGATTTATATTTTATTTCAGCTTATTACTTTTTTATTTTTGATATAACCTTTATTTATTTACCTTTATTTATTATTATGAGAATTTGTTCTCAATCGACTTACCTTTATTTATCCAGGTAAGTCGATTGAGAATTTGTGGTTGTAGCAACGATGTCACATTCACACAGTTCCACATTCATACCTGGAAGCCACCCAGTACAACCACAGTCTGATCTGCTGGCCACTGAGCAGCTCCACTTGAGCGGTTGGGGTTAAGGGCCTTGCGCTTCAGTGGTGGTAATGAGAGAGGGACAAACGCTGCTCTTTCACCTTCCCCACCCAGGATTTATTATTTTAGTCGGTCAAGCTTGCTTCCTTAACCTTTAGGCCACCACTGCCCCTGTGTTTGCCGTACTTTTGAATTTGAAATTAAGTGGATATTATGAAAATAATTGTTCCATTTACATATTAAAATAAAAAGGTACACAAAAAAATAAACCATAAGGTTCTACTGATGTCCCCACCTCGATAATATCCATACAGTCCCATAGAAGGCCCTATGTATTAGGTCAGCAATGCGGTGATAAAGCACTTGAAACATGGCCTTAATGGGGAATGAAGCAAAAATATTCCAAGTAGTTATTTCTCCAATTATTTACTAGTTTACCATACTTTTATTCTGATGCATAAAAGTTATTCTATATGCATCTTTGTGAGGTAAAGGTATTGTATATATCTCAGCAAGTAGAGTATGACTGATTCAAAGAAAGGCTAGGCAACTTTTTCTCAACAACAGCCACTGTGATTTTGAGATAATAGTACTGTGCAGTAAATGTACAACAATAATACAGAGTACAACAGCAGAACAACTAGAGAAGAGTCATAAAGTAGCAAACTCAATCTTATGTTATGGCACAGCAATACCAATCTAATGTTTGTAACATGACCTATTTTAGCTGCCATATACCACTGGTCATACCAGGCCAAGTAAGACTGCAGCAGCAGAGTCTCTCTGAGTGTGTTTTATTGCTCATGAAATCAACCTTTCATCTGTAAAAGGAATAATTGTGTTTCTCATTTTAAAAGTTTACGTGAGACAGACTTTTTATGTTTTTAAAGTTAAAATAAACACATGTTAATGATTGTATGAAAGCAGATAAGCTGTTTTCATTGGGGATGTTTGCCTTCTGACTAACTGGAAGTGATTTCTTTCCCCACCCTTTTATTCCAAACGGTATCGCTTCACAAAAGGCTGTGGGTAAAACATGAACGATATTACTGTACCTTCCCTTTGTCCAATGTTATGTGGTGTTCCAGGTGTCGCAGTGTGGTGAGTATTGATGGTTTGGGGAGTGACAGCAACATAGCTGCGGGTTTCCTGTGGGAGGAAAGGGTAAATACCCTGTTGTGGGGCATTTGAATGAGGTCTTCCTTCCTCATGCTGAAACCCCATGTTGTCATAGGTGGGACCATTTACCTGGAGGCACAGTAAAGAGATAGGAATAAAAACAGTTTCTATAGATAACACAAGGTAAACTTGTGATATGGCTGTACTCAGACAAATCCTTTCACGTTTGAAAATATTATAAGCTAAGAATAAACAGTTTAAAAAAGGGAATATATATATATATGAAAACCCATTTAGAAATGTTGCCTTCTACTGTGAAATTGAACTTACCTGATTGTTATTCATATTGAAACTGGTTCCACTGCCTGTGGAGGGAGACTGTCGAACCTGGAAAAGGTTCTAGTTTTTTTTTTAAATAAAAATGAACAAAGCACTAGTCATAAGTACAGTACGCGACGCACCGTGTCACTAAACAGTAGCATTCATTAAAGCAAATTCATAAAACTTGGGTGACAAGAAGTAATATCAGAAATACTTCCCCACCAAACACTGAATGAACACTTCAAGGTTTTTAACAAACAAGCTGCAAGCTGATTTGAGAACTGTTCTAAATTCCAAATATAACCTGAGTTATATACCTGAGTAGGCTGACTTACTTAGTTTACAAACACATTTGTTAACAGATTTCCACCTACCTTGAATTTCCCACAAATTCCTTTAGCACTCTGATTCTGTCCACTGTCCTGCTCCCTCTTTCTCTCTTTGCCTCATGTTCTGCCCATTCTTCCGTGTAATCAACAGCCATGACCACACCTTTTCCACTGTGTGCACAAGCCAGCCTGTTGTGCGTCACTTAAGTTTTTTACAACACTTTAAAAATGACACGGGCAAACAGTAGGCATTGATGAATGCTGACACTCATTACCTTCTGTCCACAGCCAGGCTTTGGGATAAGGGGAATGAAGTGAAAAAGAATGTGTTCATTTAGCAGTAGCCTTTGACTGATGTGTGAGAGGGAAACCTAATTTAGGAATATAATTCATCAGTGTGATATACTGTGACATATACTGGGATTTACATGCATACATCTGTGTTGTCAAAGCATAAGAACAAACATACATATAAACAACAACAAGGAGTAAATACATCTGATATAATAATACAAGTAAACAGGATAATTATGATATAAATGCAGATACTAAACAAATTCTGTGCATCTCCCTCAAAGGGTACGTTGAAACAATAATAAAAAAAGAACACAAATAAATAAAAGAATCTCTCTCTCTCTCTCTAAATATTTGTTGGCCTCGTGACAACATCTGTACAAGTGTGGTGTTTTAAAGTTTTATTTTGCTGGATGAAACCTTGCAGACTTGCTCTTCAAATTACATCCAATAACAAAACTTGTTTAGAATGTGGTCGCTAACATAAAATCTGCTCTAACTACACTTTCAGATATCATACTAAAAACACAGAAATTCAAATGTCCCATATGTCCCACAATCAAATGGCAATTTCTTGAAAAAGTGGAAATAAAAAAACAAGCAATGTAACATGTCAGGCAATGCTTTCCAGCAAACTAAGCTGTCACTCCTGTTATAATCACTGTGACTGAGGGGGAACGAAAAGAGTCAACAGGTGACAAGCGGCCACTTCTTGTTTGACATACCATACCAGCCGTCATTCAGATAGGGCCTTATAGGACAAACAAAGATTTAAGTCAAGCGAAAAAGGCATAAAATACTTGGTTCTGACACTGCGCATATCTTCCATCCATCTTACAAAAACGTCTTTTTGTTTGTTTTTTAATCAGTAACGTCCAAACTAATGGGTGAGTAAGGTTAAACATACAGATGGCTTAAGGACTTTCAGACCCTGTTAATATTTATCTGAAAGTATGAGTGTGGCAGGAACAGGCAGGAATGAAAGACAAGTTGTTGAGACTAAAAAACAAAATGTCTTATTGAGATCAGCTTTGTATACTGTTTGACATATTGCATTTAAAGTGCATAAGGGGGGGATGGATATTCATGTATTGTTTGGATAAATATACAACACTGACACACTTCTGCATTATTAAATTGATCTAAAATGAGTTAGAAACTCAAAAGAGCCTGGCAGGCAAAGTACCAATTGAGAATTAGAGTGAGGCTTACATTTTGCACATAAGAAAAATCTGACTCAGCTGTGCAAAATGGTCAAATGTAGGTAACCGGTCCCAAACTGAATATTAAGAAGCCACAAGCACAAATAGTAAAAGTATACACTAAGGACCCCTTAGTTGTAAGAGAGACAGAGCAGGGACCCCCTACTATGTAATGTAAAAAATGTATTAAACTGGGCCTAAAAGAACGTGTAGGGCGGCCTAAAGCCTTTACACATCAAGATCAGGATCAAGATCAAGTAAACTTTCTTATCCCCAAATGAGGCAATTCTTTCTACAGCCAGCAGAGAACAAAAGACAGCATTCCATACACAACATAACATACATTCATATTCCATACTCCAACGGGACAAATTACATCAAGGTATTAATAAGACCAATGCCAACAGGTACAAATGAGCTCTTCCATCTCTTGGTGTTACACCTGGGTACCAGGTACCTGAGACCCGATGGCAGCAGCCTGAATTCACAGGACAAGGGGTGACTCGGGTCAGCAAGGATGGCTTTTGCCTTCCTTGTGACTCCGACCCTGTATAAAAGGGATAGCTCTACAAAGTGAATCCTGCAAATTTGCCACACGTCTTAATGATGCGGTTTAGTCGATGCTTATTTTTCAAATTAAGGGACGCAAAGCAGCAGATAAAAGAGAAATTTAAAACAGACTCAATAAAACCTTTTCATAAAAGATGTAACATTAAAACATCTCTTCCAAAAAAAAAATACATTACCTTAAAAATGGTGCATACAATAGTAAGCTATTAAAATAATAATTATTGTCATATTTATAAATCGTGTTTAATGTTAAACATCCATGAAGCACACACAAATAGGCCAATATCTGGGCTGATAAAATGTTGGACTCATTTTCAGATTTCAACTTAAAAAACAATTATTTTTTAAATGATTAAGCAATAACTTGAGGCCCCCTGCAGTAACTCTGAGGACACCTTAAGGGTCCTGACCTCCTGTTGAAAATCTCTGTATTAAGGTAAAAGTACATTTACCTAAAGAAATACAGAATGTGTATGGTGTTTGTCTTCCTTATCTTAAAAAATCAGTTCATCCAAATCAAATATTTTTCCCTTACCTATAATAGTGACTGCTCAATTTTTGCACAGTTCAGATTTATGTGCCCACATTTGATGAATTCAATCCTGAAACTGCATGGTTTCTAGTAAGACATTGCATTTTGAACACCACAAACTAATCCGTCATTCACTTCCATTGTATTGAGTTAACAGCAGAAATGTATTTTAAAAGACATCTTAAACCCTCAACTTGTAAAACCTTAACTAAATCCTTTAACCACATAATACTAGTTATTAAGATATAGCAGGAACAAATGTACATAAAACCTGCTGTGTGAAGGAAATATGAGCACAGCTACATTCAGCTCTGACTTGTTGTCTTCTGCAACATGGACAGTGCACCTACCATTACAGGGAAAACTGCAGCATCTAGTGGCCAGCTTGAAAATGTCAGTGCTGACTCTGTTACTTTAGAATTAGTCTCGCTGTCTGGGAAAGCTTCATTGACAGCTCATTCCCAAAGGGGCGTCACCAACGGACGCTGCTCAAATGCCTCTGGGCGCATTGGATAGTCCAACCAATCAGACCAATGATCCAGGTGACGCTGAGAGAAAACTCCGATTGGACAGATAGTCTAGCTAGCTGTCTGGATTTACCCTGCAGAGATCTGAGGAGCAGTTAACCATAGTCCTCAGAAATCCACCAAAGGTTAGAACGCCAACACAAAGAAAGAGGAAGGTGACGGATATGCGGGCAAAAATGGCGACATCCATTACTTTAAGCTAATCTTTTGAACTGTTCATTCATTACTTTAAGCTAAATGTCTGTGCTCTCTTTCTAACTTGTTTGTCTATTGAGGCCAAACCTTTAGTCACAAAATCAGAGACACAACAGCAGTTTTATAAAAATCTATTTATTTAACCATTTTAATTCAGAATTAAATAATATATTTTTTGCACAATAGGTTTCACAAAAGAAATGTGTTTTTAAACACTGGAGTCATGATGTCATGAGCCCTACTTTACTGTTTAGTAAGGCCACAGTTGTAACAGAAGCATTCTTCACAGTAAAAAGGGAGTTTACAGATGCCTTAATCATTTAGTGTCAACAGTTAGTGAACACTTTGATAAAGAGTGTACCAGGGAGAGAGAAGTTTCCCATCAAGTTTCCTACAATTTCTGGATCACAATGGATGAAGCTCCACCACCTCCGTTGCAGATGCCTGCCAGCCCGTACTGGCCTGACTTCAGGCTGTGCACCATGTGGCCCACGATTCTGGCCCCAGACATCCTGACAGGAGACATAACAAATAAGTTGTAATCCATAACATTTTCTGTGTATACATTGCTATTTTGCAATTGTTATTCATACTGAAAGTAAGCCAAGGGTAATCGTAAGGCGGAGAGAAGAGTTGGTAAGTGAAAGGTTTGTTGTTGTGGCAAGCCATGGCCAAATAATGCTGAACTGGGCTGGCCCTATGCAAATATACAGCCAGTAGAGTTCATTCATGATCTGTGTGTAAAGTACAAAAGATATGTTGTTGCTTCAAGGAAATACAAACAAAAAATGCTTGATTAGTAATGCAAAACAAAGAAACTACTAAGGTGAATGGTTAAAAACAAGTGATGCAGCAGTCAAATATCTGCTAACCTTGTCAATTTCTTGTAAGTGACATGATATCCATAGTGTTCTGGGCTAGGTTTGAATATGGGCCTGAAGTGTAAATATACTTATTGGAACAAAATACTTGTTGGGATAGGATTTGCCTAAGCTTCTTTGTCAGTTACAGCCGATTCTTTGGCCTTCTCTGCTTGATTAGATTTAAAATTTGGCCAAGTAAAAATCTATTTCCACATCACAGGGGAAAGGAATAGGCAAGGGATAAACAGATTCAATATGTTTGGAAAACAGGACAACTCGTTCCTCATCTCAGCTCATTTCTTCCTGGTAAAGTAGTAGGTAGTATTTTTGTTCTTTTCTCTTCATTCCAGGTTTAAGAATGTGAATGAATAACTATTTACCTGTTAACCGACAATAAGGATTTTGACCAATTAATACTACCATTTAAAAACTTAAAAAAAGGTTTTTGCATTTTAAAATAAAAATATGTTCTACAATCTATTTCTAAACTGCTAGTTAACTCGCCAGCGCAGACTTTGCAGTAGCAAGTTGCGTTTTAAGTTATTTCTTTCTGCCAAGTTTGTGGCTCTCTGCTGGACAGTGCTCATTGATGAGGACTGGTGGGTTAAATCAGCTGTCTAACACACAGACTATGCCAGGCAAACTCCCAGCTGACAACCTCGCAGGTGGATGTGGTGGAGACGGACTCACGATTGTCATATTTTCCGCGGAATTGTGTTGGTCGCACAGATGTGCATGTGGTTCCAGGAAAGTGGCTGCATGTGTCCACAACAATGCATGAAACATGGTAGCTGTGCGGCCAGTACAAATCTGCAACTGTTCGCAGATGCAGAAAGTAGGGGTGGAACGGTACATGTATTCGTATTGAACTGAAACGGTACGGGCGTCTCAGTTCGGTACATGAATTTACACGGAGAATACACGGTATAAAAATAAATAAAACTTGCGTGCAAATTAATTAATGTAATGCGGAACTACTGTTCGATACGCAGGTTCTAGGCACACCTAATCTGTAGCCCCGCCTTAGCTCTGAAGCTAGCCGAGCTCCGCCTACATGCAGTTTTTTTGCAGGTCGACGGTCCAGTGAGTGAGTCAGAGATAGCAGCACTAAAGGACGAGTATGGCGAGTGGTGGCGACCCACAAGAGCCTCCTGTGTCATGCCCTCCCTCCTCGCCCCCTACAGTAGTACAGGCGAGAGAGTGGTGGATAAGACGAGGACTGTGTGTCGGCGTTGTTGGGTATGTAAGTAGAAATACATATCTAACATGCTAACGCACATCTGACGCCATCACTCAGCTGTACCAATCGCAACGAGACAAAAGAAAACTGTCCAACTTCTCCTCCCTACAGTGCTTAACCAGTCTTTACATAAAAATAGGGCTTCAAGTATTTGCTGCATGTGCTCGAACCTCGTTACAACATGCCATTCCGTCCACATATTTGTTGTTATTATTGTTTATATATGTAATTTGCACTTTCATAAATAAGAGATGCTGTATTTCCAGTTTTATAGCCGATTGTCTTATTTTGTTTACAAGTTACAGATGGATTCTGGAGATGATGTGGGGTACTCTTTGTTTACATCTTACTTTACACACTAAAGGCTGTTGCAGCTAGCTCAGGGGAGAGACTGTATGACACTAGGTGGTACAGCCTGAGACATGCACAATAAAAAAAAATTTGCCTTCTGCATTTTTGTTATGCTTGTCCTTACATTGTACCGAACCGTGACTTCTATGTACCGTTCCACCCCTAGCGGAAAGTATTACTGAAGTGGGACTCAGTTGCCTGCGTGTCGGTTAATGATCAGTTAACAAGAGTCGGCTATCGGTCAGAAAAAGAGAAACAAACTCTCTATCCAGGTCACATCGCAGATCTCTTCCAAAGCAATGACCAGCCAGTCTGTCCAAGTCCCTTTCAGCTGCTTACCCGATGGGGTGTCCCAGTGACACAGCTCCCCCGTTGACGTTGACTTTTGCAGGGTCGATGTCCAACATCTTGATGTTGGCCAGCACGACCACGCTGAAGGCCTCGTTGATCTCCCACATGGTGATGTCCTCCTTCTTCAGCCCTGCTGCAGCCAGGACCTGACAGACACAGACAAGCGTTAGGATGTTCTAACAGAACTGCATACATAAACAAAGTTGTGTGGTTCAGGTTCAAGCACAGTCATTTTTGTAAATAATTTTGGACTTTAAAATAAAAATATAGATTATGTATATCGTGTAACATTAATTAAACTTAAAAAAATTCTGATGGTTTTATTTTGTGCATGTTTAACTACAATACACATATACAGACCTGCCAACCTTGAAGAAATTTTATGAGTACAACCCCCCCGCACCCGACAGCCCGCCGCCAATGTACGCTCCACGGTTGCCCACCCACCAGTGAGAAACCTATGAGATACCCAACACCATAATACACACATGGCGTCTTCAATCTGAAAATGTAGGTGGAGAGGGGGACGATTATGATAGCGCACACACACACCCTATTGACACTATGAACATGTTTTTCTTATCATCCTTTTATTTTTAATATCATTATGTTTCGGGGGGTGGGCGGGGAGTATTTGCAAGAGTGTATGGCTGCAGCTCAGATGTTCAGAATAGCCTACGAAATCGTGAATTATTTTCTAAATGAAGTCACGGTTAAGTTAGCGGGCATGGGAGGCATCCGACTCAGTATTTGCGTGTGGGACTGTGTTCATTACCTGTTGTCCCTTCGTGACTGATATCGATGTCTGTCTTGCACACGGTGCAGAACGCGTGATGAATTAGCCTGGACATGTGGAGGCAAGGCCATCTCTCCCGAAAGCTGTCAAGAAATCGCTGTGGTTTCCCAACCTTTTTTTGAGGCGGTTCAGCCATGGCATACAAGCCTACAGTTATCCGGCCAGCCTGGCTTGCTTGAGGCACTGAATTGAATTAAACGTGCGAAGCATTTGGCTAGGAGGGGCAGGTGGGCGGAGGGTTAAAATGCAGCGCTCCGATTGGCCGAAAGCTTTTCACTCCACTTACACGCTGGGGCTGAGCAGCAGAATCAACGTCATATAGATTGTAGATGAATCGTACAAGCGTACTTAAGGGTCAAAATGCGTGCCGAGTACGAAAAATGCGTACATGTTGGCAGGTCTGCATATACAAAAATAGTCAGGTGGAAAACACACAGTCAAGTCCAGGATCACTGCCCTGCCATATTTACTGGGATGACCAAACAGTATAATAAACACAACCCTGAAAACAGCTTAAAAGTGCCCAATTGCCTAAATGTCCCAAGCTGATCATAAGGACCACATCAGGGCGATCCGGGCCTTTTATAATGGATCGGTAAAATAAAGTTGATCAAACTGTATGAGTGTGACAAAGGTAACACTTATGAATCTGCTATCATTTCTCTCTTTCTTATTAGCAAAGATCAGTGCACAAAACATTCAGACAGCAGCTTCTCAGTTTTAGCCCACGCTGACGGCGCTTTCACTGGTTAAAATGGCAAACATCACTGGTTAATTCCGTGTGTGACTTACTGGCAGGTCAATATTTGGCTGTTTGTTTATGTGCCCTCTGGGGCCCGTATGTGTACTCCGCTAGATCTCAGAATTGTTATGAGGTAAAAGAAGCATCACTCTGTAAAAACATGTACAACCGCGTGATACATCTTCTCTTGAGCAGATTGCACCATGTCAGTTTTTAGAAGTTGCATTCTCCCAGTTAAACTTTGAATCAATAATCAAGATAGTTTAGTTGAATCAATAGTTTAATCTTATCAACTTGTGTACAGTAGTGCAATTTAGAATCAGGCCATTTAGTTTTTGCAAAGCAGCTTATGAAAAATAGGATGTGTCAGATTTAGAAGACATTCTAAATCTATTTCAATTTATTATGCCGGATACATATTTAGGTAGATATAAGTATTGGATCAGACTGAGTATAACCAGGTACTAGTTAGATTTAAGAACTCAGATCAGGCTAAAAAAAAATAAAAAATAAAACAACAACAACCTACTAATCACATGGCCACACTCACCTTTGGTACAGCAAATGCAGGAGCAATGGGGAAATCAATGGGTGCAACAGCAGCGTCAGCAAAAGCTAGGGGAAAAATATAACATATCAATCCAGCAGTATAACCAGAACTGTAGCAAATAAAAACATCCTGTTAAATGAGGTGTGCATTCATGTGAATTTGACAAATATTTGTGAGAGAGAGAGAGAGAGAGAGAGAGAGAGAGAGAGAGAGAGAGAGAGAAAAAATACTTTTTAAGAAGCTTACAGCTTGTTGAGAGGTTGGTGTCGGATGGAAATAGTTTTTATTTCCTCTATTTAAACCTGACCTTTAACATTATAATTTCCTACACATACATCCAACAAACATTGTATTGCTTTTAACTTGCATACCTACCTCTCTGACTATTGACTTGGTAGAATAAATGCAGCCCAACAGTTTTACGTTTCCTCTGTAGGCCTGCCATGTGTTAAAACCTCTGTTTACCTCTGCGCTGCTTAGTGTGTGTATACGTGTAAATCTTACAGACAATCCTGGCCAGTGGAGTGAGGTTGAGTCTCTTTGCAGCATCTGCTGTCATTAAAACGAGAGCGGCAGCTCCATCGTTCAGGGTGCTGGCATTGGCTGCCGTCACCGTGCCTAAAAAGCAAGTGACCAATCAGAACAAAATGTACATTAAACACAAATATGTTTCCTTGAGCAAGCATATTACTTTTGTACCTAATTTAGTTACTTTTGACTACAACTAATGTTCTTAGGTTTGAACTTGTAAAGGACATCTAGGAACATGGACAAGTGATTACATTTTAAAGTTAATTAGCAGCAGAATAGTACAACTTGAATAACAAGCAGTAGTATTATGAGTTATTACAGGATGAAAGGTAAGGAAAAATTAAAGAGTCTAAGTAAGTGTAAATAACAACATCTTTGTGGAAACTGAATGAAGTACAAGTATGATGCATGCCTTTTCTGAACAAATTTCTGTTTAGTTAGACAAAAAGTGGCCTAATATCCCCCCCCCCAGCTCATGTCATGAATCAGTGGAAGTACTGACAACTGCATCGTTACCATTCTCTTTCTGGAACACTGCTCTCAGTTTGGGAACTTTGCTGAAGTCGACCCTCCTCCACTCTTCATCCTCGGACACGACCACATCAGGTTTGCCTACAAAACCACGTCAGATATGTTGCGTTACATAAAGTAAATGACCAACGTCACTGGCCTGACACCAACTTGCTGTACCTTTCTGGGGAATGCTGACTGGTACAATCTCCTTGGCCAGCAAGCCAGACTCGTACGCTGCTTTGCTGCGGCTGTATGAGCCGATGGCGTAGGCGTCCTGCTCCTCTCTGGTGATTTTGCTGTTCTTGGCTGTGTTTTCTGCACAGTTGCCCTGTTAAAGACAGTAAGGCAAAAGCAAAAGAAAACAGATCAAATATAAATAGGACAGATTCATAGGTCCTCTTCCACCTCATGCTCTGTAAACACACAACGCAAAAAAATGACAGATTCCTTAGATACACATTTTGTTCCACACACATTGCTGTTGCAGCTAAATGCTAATGTTTTGTTAGGATACATTATCAATTTACATTTTAAAATATATAACCAACAATTAATTACACATCTACTCTTCACCTTGTAAACAACGTTTCATGTTTTAATACACAAGTAAATGCAAACATCTAGAAAAATGTAAATGACGTTTGTGTTTTTTTTTTTTTAAGTGTAACAACATTTCAGAGTTTTAGACAATGCTTCCATATCAAATACTTTCAATAACAAAAATAAAACTCAGAAAGCTTTTATACTATTTTGTATTGGCTTTCATGATCACCTCCTGCACTGGGTCTAAACCCAACTCTTACTTCTCGACCAGAAGCAACTTTTTTTACTACAAATATTTTATGCCGACTTATAATATTTTCAAATGCATTCAAACGTTATCTCTACAACTACAAAAGTACAACTATTTAACAAGGTAATATTTAACAGTAGGTCTATTAGTTACCATGTGGAATTTGTTGTAGACATCAGTGAGTCCGTCCTTGA
Organism: Sander vitreus; assembly: GCF_031162955.1. Lineage (NCBI taxonomy): Eukaryota > Metazoa > Chordata > Actinopteri > Perciformes > Percidae > Sander > Sander vitreus. The sequence goes on from NC_135867.1 coordinate 25,499,760, forward strand.
CAATGAGGTCTTCCATCCTCACTCCTCCGTAGGTTGGGGTGTCTCTGGTCATCACATAAGGTACGTTGGACATGCTCTCCATGCCTCCTGCCACCATCACATCCTTAAATCACACACACAGCCATACACGAAAATGTAGTGACAACTACAGTGTATGGTTTGTCTCGCACTGAACCACAATTCCTGTTATATGTGTACCCTGAGTGTTGGATGTGTATAAACTTATAAGGTCACTTCTTCTAAATCTTACTGTGTTTCCCAGGATTTGGTAATTACTGTACAGCCATTATATTAAAGAACTGAAAGATGTGTAGTCTATGGTGACCATACTGTGTTAGCTTGCAAGTTATCAACAATCTTAGGTAAAACAAAGCTTGTTTTTGATCACAATAAAGTTTTCCATGATCTGTTTTTCATTATCTTCCATGTTTTGTGTTTGTCTTTGTACTCGAGCAAACAGGAGAGAGACAGTGCATTTAATGCTTTGGCTACCTGGTGTCCACACATTAGACTTTGAGCTGCCATCATGATGGACTTCATCCCGGACGCACAGACTTTGTTGATAGTTGTTGCTGGAGTGCCGAGGGTCAAGCCTGAAGATAAAATCAGACATATTTGCATTTGCAAAAATAGATACAACTAAAATCTTTAAAAAGGAAAACGCTGACTTATTGGGACTTTAGCTTATTCCCTGTATACTCCAGAGTTAGATGAGTCCGTACATACCCTTCGCATCTCCGTGTGTGTCGTAAATCTGTCTGACGCACCCACCGCTAGCCTAGCTTAGCACAGATCCTGGAGGTAACCGGCTCCATCTAGCCTACTGCTCCCATAAGTGACAAAATAACGCCAACATTTTCCTATTTACATGTTGTGATTTGTAGAGTCACAGCATGTACAAATAACAAGGTCACATGAGACACAGCCATCTTCTAACCGTATATAAACTGGGAACTATATTCTCAGAAAGGCGAAGCACTGCTACTTGGCTGGAGTGATTAGCGCAACACCTGAAAAGCATCGCTGTTACTCTCTGCTCCTCACCTCGGGGCTTCTCAGGTGCTGCAAGCAAATCACTCCGCCCAAGTAGCAGAAGTAGCAGTGCTTCGCCTTCTGAGAATATAGTTCCCAGTTTGTATACGGTTAGAAGATGGATGTGTCTCATGTGACCTTATTTGTACACGCTGTGACTATACAAATCACAAAATGTAAACAGGAAAATGTTTGGAGTTATTTGGTCACTTATTGGGAGCAGTAGGCTAGATGGAGCCGGTCACCTCCAGGATCTGTGCTAAGCTAGGCTAGCGGTGGGTGCACCAGACAGAGCGAGCCAGACGGGATGAGAAGGGTATGTAAGGACTTATCCAACTCTGGGGGATACGGTGAATAAGCTAAAATCCCAATAAGTCAGAGTGTTCCTTCCACCCCCAGCTATGCTTTTGTGTGTCAGTATGGCACAGGAGAGCTGTATATTTGACAATGGTAGTATATTATTTCACAATCTGTTGTGCATGATAAAAAAAATATAACTGTCAATCATAGCTGTTATATTTTCACAGCTGTTATAGTTTCCAGCCTTCCTGTAACTTTTCATATCATTTATGATATAAGGAGGTCTCTCTAAGCTGCTGAAAAACCTTGTGTCACCTTGGAGATGCAGGCTTTTGGTTTTTGTATATTGTAGCGTGAATGTATACAGGACCAAGACCAATTAGCTTCTCACAGTTAGCTTTAAAGGGGAAAGAGATGACAATCCTGCTTTATGTTCAATCATTACTGATTTGTCATGACAGCACATGCACAGCTGGTTTTTGGACATCAATATTTTGGTGCAATGCCAATATTTTGAAATAAGGGTAAAAAAATAAGTCAGTGTAGTCATACCTGCTCCAAGCAAGGCTTGTCTTGTGGGTGCCTGTCCTTCTCCTGCTTGAAGCACATTGCCCATGTAGACTTCCTTTACCTCTTCAGGAGCAATTCCTAAACACAAGAAACTCACTAAATATACACCGCATTCTTTTCTTTGATCCAACTATCCACCTACTCATGTAACACTAAGGTAATGTGTTACATATGGTGTATTAACTTAGCCATGCTTGCAGATACCTGCTTTGTCTATGGCTCCCTTGATGGCAATGGAGCCCAGTTTGGTGGCTGGTACTGCTGCCAGGCTGCCCCTGAAGGAGCCCATTGGAGTGCGGACTGCACTGACAATGACGACTTCCTGAAACCATGCAATTAAAAGTGTGCATTAAAGTGCGCAGTCCACACATTTAACTGGGATGATACTTTCAATTGTCAGTTACTGTACTTACATTGAGTGAAGGGCGAGATGTGTAGGTTCTTGAGAGGTACTTGTGAGCCTACAATGGCAGGACAATGATAGGGATAAATCATTGTTATTCTAATTATTCAATTCTAATCTGTCTTTCTAATCAAGTCTGCTGTTCAACCTCAAGCGCCTTGATACAACTCAATTAATCAAGTTTAAACTCAAGCAAGCAGAGAAGCATGAGACATACATTAGCTATGCTAACAACAAGGGCACACACAAGCAGGTGGCATTAGCCAAGTTAAATGACGAAACACGAGCTAAAATTGCAGTTTAAAGCTACAGTTAAGTCTCGTGTCATTCAAACTTGTAACTGTCCCCCGTTAGCAAGACACTATTTTGGCCGTTTATATGGTCAGTTCAGCTAGCTGACGTTACTGTTGCTACTTTAATTGTTAGCATCTTTTGTTGGAAAGCAGAGTTTGCGGTTGCACCGTTGTAAAAACCGTAGCCAGTGATATGAGACGCTCGAGCAACCTAGAGCAGTTATCAGGTGTTTCGGTCAAGGACGCTCCACGTACACACAAAGGTTAGCTAGCTATGCTAACGTTATTCTAAAGTTAACCAGGGCCTTGTGTTTACAGCCAGCCAGACTTAATACAGCATTCCTATGCAATATAATAATAAAACAGACAAACCCAAAGACATTATTTTACACACCCTCACTTACCAGGCGTTTACAAATTTGAGCGCGCATGGTTAAAAGTCCACTGGATGACATGTTGGACTAGGAGATGACTTATGACCAGTGACCACTGACTCACTCGGACCGACTTCACCTTCAGAGGAGGTAAAAATATCAGCCAATCACAGTAAGAGGTGTGTTTCCCGACGTCATCGTTGGATAGGCATTGTGGTTATTGTAGTTTTACCAGTGACATCGCAACACAGTAGGCCACATGAACTGTATCCGTATGACTGCACCAGACTGCACCAGATAGTTTTCTTTAATATAAAAATGAAGTGTTTTTTTACGTTGGTGGTGCAGATCTGCAAGTGGATAAATTAGGCAGGGCCTGGTTTTGGATTTTTTAATTTTTTTTGCTTCAATGACAGTTCCTGTTGCAGTAAAGAAAAAAAACATCTGCTCCCACAGATTACTGAACTGTGCACACAATTTACTGAATTAAATCTGTCTACTGTGTCTCAAGTCAATGTCTTTTCCTTTTGGGGTTTTAAAGGTATAGCCTACTGGCTACATTATGTAAGCATCTCACTAGCTCGTAAAACCATTGTATAAAGAAAATTAACAAGGCATCCTCTATCTTTCATCAGCTCCTGGTGCCTATTGTGCTCTTGTAAAGTTAACTATAACTAGCCTATGTGTGATTGGTTTTCCTTTTACAACAACTCTTCTGAGACCATGCACGAAAGATTAAACCTCCTATTCAGCTCACCTGGGTTCAAACCACAGACTGTAGCCTATCAACAGTAGGCCTATCTGGTTCATTCACCAGAGATTCCAGATTTCCCTTGTTCTAATTTATCGTAATTCACAAACTCAAGCATTGATGTTTTTGCTTTAAAGATTTATTAAATCATGTTTAATTAGGTAGCCTAATGCATACAAGAAAACACAGTGGCTAAATAACAAGTAGTTGTTGCCTACAGGATTATACTATTTCATAGTGTAGGCTATTTCTATGTATTCCCATGCAGATTTCTACAGAAAAGCCTATTTAACCTACTCAGGATTAGTTAGTGGAGTGGAACATACAGTAGCTGGTATTGTGTGTGTGTGTGTGTGTGTGTGTGTGTGTGTGTGTGTGTGTGTGTGTGTGTGTGTGTGTGTGTGCGTGTATTTTTGGTCTGTGTTTCTTTAGTTGCAATCCATCCATCCATAGTTTAACAGATTGCGAATCACTCTTCTCCGTGCGTAGTGGTACTCAGTCTGGCTGGATCCATGTGAAAAGTACAGGTAACCTGAAAGGAGGGATGCATCATCGGTATCTCCCCAAACTGGTAATGATAATGTTACTGTGAAGGGACTAACCTTTGACTTTAACCTACCTTTGTTCTCAAAAGCAGCATCCACTCTTAAGCCAATCCCAGGGAACTCTACGCTAATGAATTTTGGGTACCCATCATCCATTCTGCCCATCCTTTCATTGTAGCTATATGAGGAACATAGGGAGGTGTTCATCAACATGTGGTATCTGTCAGGACTGATCCTAGATGTTCACGGCTATCGACATTACTCACCTCCAGTATCTGTCATTCACAAAGAGGAGGGTTTTGCTTGTGATTGACACATGGACGGCAGCATCTACCTTGGTGACAGATGGAGGGAAGCCAAAGTCGCTGAGAGGTTTGGGATAACCAGGTAGGACAGTGTTTCCTCTGATGCCCCAATAATGATTCCCTGTGACGTGAAAAGATAGAGTTATCTACCCAACTGGTCCCAGCATTTATTTTAAAACATTTAGTCATTTTAATTCACCAAAAAAAAGAACAACAAAAAAATCATTTGTGGATTATTAACTACCAACTTAATTTTGTACCTTCAAAGAAAATGACAGTATTGCTTTTCGTATTCTCGTAAGCAGCATCAACTTTGCTGATTCTAGGCCAGACAGACTGTATTTTCTTCATTCTGATGCCGCCCCAGGAGCTGCTTCTCATCCAGAAATGTCTGACAAAGAAACACAATATTCCATGATAAGCTGACAGTTGTCACATACTGAGAGAAAAAAAAAAACTTACTTTCAAAATAACAGCTCTATCTAATGGAGTAGCATGTTTTTTTTTTGTGAAACTTAAATGACAAAATCGAAGCATAAATGTCTTACCTATCCTTGAAGAAGTAGAGACTATTCTGAATGAAGGTTGCAGCATCAAAAACCAGGTTCCTGTTGCACCTATCTGGAGTAGGTTCTGATGTGGGTTTAGGATTTGGTTCAGGTCTAGGTTGGGGTTTTGGCACAGGTATGTTCGGCTGTGGATTTGGCACAGGTTTAGTCGTTGGTTGAGCTGATGTTGCTCTGACTCCTTTGAGAGGCAAAACACAAAAAAGGACACTGGTAAAGATAGTTGAGTTTCGTTTCATGAAAAGTGCCCTGTTTCCGAAATATAACACCCTCATAAAGTGCAGAAATCAGTCTATGAATTAGTTGGGCTCTCACCGTAGATAGCCTGTACTCCCTGTCTGTCATCATCTGGTAGCACGTAGCCCACTGTGTTCACATACTGGTAAGTGGGATACAACAGGGCTGTCTGGACCTTAGAGTGGGCTAACCCCAGTGCATGACCAAACTCATGGGCTGCCACCAAGAACAGATTGGCTCCTGCAGATACACACTTATAAAGTTACAGTGGGTAGCCTACATAATCAGCTGAAGCATAACATCACCTTAATATCAATGTTTCCTTAATGTCAGCACCTGCTGAAGTTAGAGTCCAGTTTTCATCTTCATCAAAATGGGTGTCACCACCAATGCCCTCTCCAGGGGAGAATGCATGGGCCAAGACCCCCTTCACCCCATCGAATGGAGAAAAATCTCCATGGTCTGGTTTTGAGAGGAGAAGAATATATAGTTAACACTAGATCAGACATTTGCTCAAAGGCACTGAAGGCACTGCATTACCTCGAGCCTTGAACGTGATCATGATGTCAGCTGTGCCGCTGTGGATGTGCTTAAAATCCAGAGGAATGACGTCACTGTAGAGTTTCAGAGCCTTGGCTATGGTGGCATCCACATCCCTTTGACTCAGGTCTGGTGTGTAGTCAATTATCCTACGGCGGTGTGAAAATGGTTTACAAATCTCTTAACAGGAGCTTTAATGATAATAATAATAATTATAATAATAATATAATAATGTACTTTATGTGTCTCTTTGGGAATATTCAGGTTTTCATTATGTTGTTATGTTATGGATTTACAGAGAATAAGGATTACCAATGCAGCTTGACTACAGTGTAGTTTTGAGTATCATGTGCTTACCTAAATCATGAACCCAAACACCTGAACACAGACTGAAAACCATGTCAGCCTGACGATACTGCAGTAGAGCCTATTCTTAGGTGTGTGTGTGTGTGTGTGTGTGTGTGTGTGTGCGTGCGTGCGTATGTGTGTGTGTGTGTGTGTGATGTGTTAACTTCCTCCCCTGACTTTGGCAGGATGGGAGCGCATGAAGCAGCACTGGCTTATCATTCAGTTGTTACGTCTCCCATCATCTATGGAGACAGAGAGTTGAACTACTACTGTGCCTGAGACAGGTTATGACCTACTGCTGTTTTGTTGGACACTGACCCGAACGACACGTACCACTGTCTCAACTTACCACATACACAAATTCTACCACACACACACACGCACACATGCATTAAATGTGGAGAGATGTCAGAATGATGGGTCGCTGCAGCACAGCACCCTGAGCAGTTAAGGCTTTAGTGCCTCGCTCAAGGGCATCTAAGCAGTGACCCAGGAGGTGAACTGGCACCTCTCCAACTACCAGTCCTCACTCCATATCTGGTCGGTCCAGGGCTTGAACCCTCCGGTTCTCAAGCCAAGTCCCTACGGGCTGAGCTACTGCCTCCCCCATGCTTTATGTTTGGATGAAGGGCTTGCAGAGACTTGTTGCTCTCTGTTCTGACATGGAGAACTAGTGTAGTACCTGTATGTAACCACAGCCTTGTTCCACTTTGGTCGACCGTCAAAGTGGCCATATGCGCTCACATCTGTGAAACCACAGCGTGGGCGAGCCATCACTTCCAGGGTGCTGGCGTCCAACTGCCCCGACACCTCTAGGCCAAAATACTCCTGCATTTTTCTGAGAGTGCCTTCGAAGGAATCTAGAGAGCTGCGCCACACACTGTTGGGGGCACTGACACCCACATCAGAGAAAAACTGAGACAGATAGACCTGGACAGAGAAAAAAACAGGAGAGAACTTTAGTCAAGTTCACTTTTTTTTAAATATAATAATACAAAAATTCTAACTTGAACTGCTCGGACTTCTTGAACATTATAGATATACAATCTAATCACTTACTCTTATATTTCCAGCATATCTGAAAAAATACCCTATACATATTTAATGTGTTGTTGCCCTGCCCTGACAATATGTCGTCGCTTATTTGCTGGTTCAAATTGTTCATCACGGAAAATATTTCTGTTAACCACATTAATCATTTAACAATTGTGTCTGGTGTGATGTGTAGCACAGGCAGTTGTTCAAACAAATGTAATGCTGTAAAGCTGACTTTAAATGCCTTTAGTATAGGATATTAATATTTCTGAAAATGGGAAGAACATTTTTCTTCTTAATGATACATTTAATAAAGGTTGAACTTTATTGTTTGACAATTTTGAAAGAGCATTGATCTTACAGAATCACCTCCTTAATATTGACAGGTTAAATAACTCCAACAGACTGTGCCGTATTTGAACATTTAGAACCCCTCATGATTACCTGGGCTTCAGAGAGCTCTTCTTGACTGGGTGAAGTGGTGGGCGCAGCTCCACAGAGTGCTACAATCACAAGCATTGTCACCGCTTTAACAGCCAGCGCACCTTCCATGGTTCCTTTTTGTCTCCTGCAGAGAAAAAGAAGGAATAACTCTGTCTACTTTACTTTACGTCTTCCTCTCAGGTTCTGCTCAGATGTAGAGTTGGAACCCACTAGTTGGTTATTTCCTGAAACAGTCAATTTCAGTGTTTTGGTTGGGGGATAAAGATCACAGGAAGATCTAGATGGGGCAATGAAACATTCCTGCAAGTGTTTGAACAGGCTTGTTTAGAACATCAGGAGAGAGATGAAGTGCAGTGATAGGAGAGGGAGTCAGGGGTGGAAGAGGTAAGGTGAGGTCAACAGTTAAAGAAGTTTGGGCCTGCGTGAACATGATGTAGATCTGAACATCAGGCCTGTTTCAGGCCTGTATTGTTTTACTACTGTTCCTTTTTGCTCATCCCCTCACTTGTACAGATTTGTCTTACTTGCAAAAAAATGTTTTGAGAGCATAGGTAGTTTTCCCCTTTGAGTTGTTTACTTATTGTTTGCTTATAACGTGTTAAATTACCAGATGAAAATACAGAACTAAAGATTTGGGGAGCAAAACGCAGTGTCCTGTCACCCTTTCTTTGACATTGTATATCCATGTGGTGCAAATATCATACATTTAGAGCAGCATTAAGAATTCTCTGGATTTAAAATGGAATAATTGACAAAAAACAAATCTTTACTCTAACCAAAAGGCAACATGCCTAGTGTAGACTCCAAGAGCATCTAACCGCAGTCTGATTATCAGTTTATCAAAAGTGACTTGCATGTATTTCTACAGTCAATTTTATTTCCACATTTTTTTGATTAACACCAAGCAGTTTTGTTTTAGAAGGCGCATTAATGCCTTAATGCATATTTCCATTTTTTTTGCAAGCAATGAGCTTCCTGTTCCTGCTCACACCTGATGCTGATTTTATTGAAATGTTCATTGTTGTGTTCATTGTATAGATTCAACCCTCTTAGAAAAGAATGTTCACATACAATGAAAACAGTAAACAAGTTTAACTAACAACTTCCCATTTATTATTGATGGTTATTATAAAATGTTACCAATGCCATTAGGTTGCAGATATAAAGCATAGCAGCAATATAACCAGTGGTAATAGGTCAAATGCTATGCTATGGAGGCATCATCAGGAGCTTCCTGACAGTATGACCCTCCGATTAAACTTTTGACTAAATATATGATTTCCAAAATGGCTGAAAAATCTTATAACTTCAATACTGCAAAGTACATATACAAATAACAGACATGTAGACAATATCTAAAAAATAATATCAGTATGTATATACTGCATGTTTGCGAAATGCATTTGATACAATTAAATGTTGAAAATATACTATTTTGATTAATAGATTTTTTTTTAAAGTACTGTTTTAACACTGCTGATGTACATTCATTCTCATTCAGAGTGGTCACATAAGCAGCTTGGCCAGTAAACTGCTCTAGAAGTTAGTGCAGCGCAGGAAGTAGTTGTTCTTCAGCACACGTAACAACCTCCTGGTCCTCTGGCTGTACTTAAACATGTACTGTCCACTGTAGATGTAAGTAAAACCTGCAGAACAGAGACTCAATGTTAGTTCATGTGCTTGGAATAGTTGGAACATTTTGGGAAACACGCTTAGTGATTTTCTTGCCCAGAATTAGATGGAAAGATTAATACCATTCATTGCATATGAGGCTTGAGCCAGGAGACGGTTAGGTTAGGTTAGGTTAGGTTAGGTTAACTTAGCTTAGCTTAGCTTAGCATAAAGGCAGATCAGCAGGGAAAACAGTTAGCCTGGCACTGTCAAAAGGTAACAGACAGAATGATATTTAACTTCTTATGTACAGTAACTGTCAGTAAGAAAGCTAAAAAGTGCATTCCCCAAAATGTCTTTTAAAAGCAACACTAAGTAACTTTTCCCGCTTCGCTTGGAAGCGGAATTGTCCATTACATTGCATTATGCAAGTTTGCCAGATAGTGCAGCGGATCTGCAGTTCAAATGAACTGGACAATGTAATGTAATGGACAATTCTGCTTCCAACCTGTAGGGGGACCAAAGCGGGAAACATTACTTAGTGTTGTTTAAAGGCATAAATGAATGAAGGGGGAAGGATTGAAGGATTCATTAATTTGTCAGAAAAACATCTCATTCCAGTTGTTTTGACTTGGAATTCTCAGGTCAGCTTTAAATGCTACTCACCTCTGTACTGGAGAGCTGCAGTCACCTTGCTGGTCAGGCCGGAGAATGTCTGATCCACTCGCTTGGGGAATCCCTGGTCCATGGTCTTTCTGGTCTCATCATAACTGAGGAAACATAGACAGTAATTAGATACATTCAATAAGTATAAAGGGTTAAGAATAGCTCATATTGAAATCAGAAATTATGGGTTAGTACCTGTAGTAAGACCTGCCTACAAAGAACAGAGTCTTGCCGGATTTAACGTCATAGAGGGCCGCATCGATTTTCTTCACAATTCTGGGCAGACCAAAACTGGAAAGTTTTTTGGGATAGCCACGCACAAGATCATAGCCAGCGAAGGCCCACACTTCACTATCTGCAGGCAGGAAATGAATAAATGAAATCAGAATGTTGAATTAGGTCAACTTTGAAATGGTGTCAGATTGGAGCCTTGCGTAGGAAATCTGTGTATCATTCTTTCTTTTAATATTCAATTGGGAATCCAAGATCAGAAAATGAAATCATTTGGTTTGTCGTTATTCATTTATGAATTCAACAAAACAAAAAAACAAAAATAACGGCTTGTTTTTCGTACCTTGATTTTTATGTTCAATTCAAAAAAATAATGGAAAAGAAAAAACGGGCCACGGACCGAATTAGATTTTTTTTTTTTTTTATCTTTGATGTGTCTGAACTGTGTGACCAGGAAGTTGCTGACTTCTTTGTGTGTTGCACTTGCACCAAATACACACGCAGTACCTGATTTAAAGTAATTTTTATGAGCTTGAACACCAATAAGTGTTTTCGGAAAATGTCACATTTAAAGTCTTCAATTGTGTGAAAAGATAGACTTTTACAAAACACAGGAAGTATAATGTTGCCATTTAGTCTAAGGTTTTCATTTCCTACAGTACGTTTGACTTAGCATAAAATGAAAGTACAAAAAACAACGTGTTGTTAGGTATTTTGTGTTGGATTTGAATAATCATTGAATAAATGAATAACGAAATAACAAATCATTTTGTTAATTTTCCAATTTTGGATTCCCAATTGAATATGAAAAGAACGAATGATACACATATAGTAGGAGAACACATACCTTTAAAGAGAAGGACTCTGCCTGACCGTTCATAAGCAGCGTCGATGTTGGTGGGGGCTTTGGGCCAGAAGTTTGTGATGAGACTTTGCTGAGGTGTATTGCTCTGAGGGAAGCTCCGCCAAAAGACGCTGAGAACACATAAGAACAATTTGTACATAAGCCCTGCCACTTGTGGTGAGAAACAATCCTAATAGGCAGAGCCGTTTCTTCCTACAGGCAGACTATGCATATGCATAGGGCCCCCGCAGCCACTAGGGGGCCCCAAAGCTGCAAGTTCAGCCCATTCAGCCTTAATATATTTAGGGAGAAATAAAATGACCTGTATTTACTTGTAGCCACTAGCAAGTATCCCTCTTTGTTCTAAACATTTTAAAACAAACCAGTTTGAGGAAAATTATACATCTGTTGCATTCATTGAAATAGAGGAGCCTCACTGCTAACTTTTTTATTATCATTTTCTGTAGGTTTAAATTGCTTGGGTCAACTTGAGATGTTTAATTTGAATTTTGAGAGAGGTTTTTACGAATCTAGCCTGTTTTCCTCCTATGCATCTCCACGGATCATCTTAAAGGTTTGAATCCCCCCATCGTAATTTGACAAAATAGGGGCCTCAAAACAGCATCTCGCATAGGGCCTGCCAAAAGCTAGAAACAGCCTAGCTAATAGGCTTTGGATGCCGATGTTTTAGCATTCTGCTGTGCAGTAAGTCTGATACCTGTCCTTGAAGAAGAGCATCGCTCCTCGCAGGGTGGTGACAGCATCCAAGATCATGGTTGAATCACAGGCATCAGGGGTGGTGGGGGGCTGAGGTTTATCTACAGAGGGATCCTTAACAGAGTTTCTACCTGGAAGATGAATGAGTCACCAAGTATTTTCGAAAGCTCTGCATCACATTGTAACAAAGTCCAAACAGTGGAGTAGTATCATCAAAGATTGCGCAAAAGATTGTCAGAGATTTTGGTCATGTGCTATGTGTGCAAACAGGCATGGATGATCCAGCCCGTTAGTACTAACCATAGAGAGACTGGATGCCGTTGACATCATCCCGGGGCAGAACGAAGGTGTCTGGGTTTCTGTATGAGTACACAGGGTACATGAGAGCACCAGGATCATCAGAGTGAGACAAGCCCAGGGAGTGGCCAAACTCATGGGCAGCCACCATGAAGAGGACGTAGCCTACAGCAGGAAACACAGAAGTATAGGTTCGTGTTCAGGCTACTTTATTTGTACTTATAGATTTGGTAGATAGATTTGTTTTGCCCTAAGAATATAACATCCACTTTTACTATGAAAACATACAAAAAAAACTGATAAAACCTGATAAAATCCCAAAAAAAACAATCAGGACACAGAGAGAGAGAGAGAGAGAGAGAGAGAGAGAGAGAGAGAGAGAGAGAGAGAGAGAGAGAGAGAGAGATGAATATAAATAAGCGAAATAAAAACAATTTAAATATATATTCTCTGTAAAATAATCAAGATAAACGCATGTTTAAAACCATCGTCATGTTTGTGCAACTATCGCTACAGCTTGTTCAGTTCTCCCAATCAGCTGCCTGGACCATTTAACTGATCATCTGATTTAAGGAATTCCTCTCCTTTGAGGATGCGTGACCAAACCGTGACACCAAGGAAAAGCACAGGTTAGTTACAGCTCCTCTATGATTATAGCATGTCAGAACATACACTGACACAGCATTAGTGAGTAAAAGAGACACTATGCTGTGCATAAATAACAAACTCACCTCTGTTGGAGCGGAAAGTGAAGTTCTCATCGTCATCAAAATGAGCGTCTCCTCCAATGCCAGGGCCTGGGGCGAAGGCATGGGCAAGAGTGCCATCAGGGCCATCAAAGGGGTAAAAATCACCATGTTCTGTTAACAAGAACAAACTCATGTCAGGTTTTGCAAACTATAGAAAACAAGTACCTACTTCTGCTATGAAATCTACTTTCTAATGTTTTCTCCTTCACTAAAAGCAACAAATCAGGACTGGGTGGCCCAAATGCATCATTGCTATCCACTCCACTGAGTTATGTTTACTTGAGTATTTAAATGGTATGCTACTTCATACTTCTAGTCCAAAATGTGTCACAGGGACATATCCTAATTACACTTCACTACATTTATTTGACACGTTAAGTTACTAATTATTACTAGATTAAGATTTTGCATGTTAGGATCTGAGTACTTCTTCCACCACTGAAAGTTATTGTGCACTCACCTTGGCGGCCAAAGGAGATCATGATGTCAGCGGTGCCACTGTGGATTCTTGTGAATCTCAGAGGAGTGACTTTGGCCCAAACCTGCAGAGCTTTCTCTATGGAGTCATCTACTTCTGGCGCAGACATGTCAGGTGTGTAGTTCGCTATCCTGTAGGACAGAAAAGGGTTAGTTATATTTACATAATTAACAACATGCACTGCCTACATTAAGTTTCTCTCACACATTTTCTCTTCAGATCAGTCACCTGTAGGTAAGGCTGTTTTTCTGCCACTTAAGGTTTTTTCCAAATGTGGAGAATCTGGCAGTGTTGGTGTCTGGGACGCCACAGCGGGGCTTCTTCATCATCGCCATGGTGTCAGCATCCAGCATCCCGGTGATGTGGAGGCCAAAGAACTTCTGCATCTCAATCAGCTTCCTGCTTATCGCGCTGATCCCCTGTCTGCCAGTTGGACCTTTCTCCTCTGTTAGGTTGAAGAATCTTTTCAGGTAGCTCTGTAAAAGAAGATGAGAATACTTCTTGGTCAGTAATCATCTTCAAAACAATAGTTCCCCCCAATGCACATCTTGAACACATCCTAAATGCAAAATAGTAAAAGCACATGAAAGACGGAGTAAACATACATACCTCTGCATCATGTTGATCTTGCTCAGTGACTTGTGATACAGGCATGCAGTAAACTGCCACCGCCAGGCTCAGAATGATGCACAGACTGCAAGACCTCATGCTTCCTCCTTGAATGCCACTTGTCACATGTTTCTGTGCTAGAAGTCAGCTGTTATATAGGCTGAGAAGTGGACATATTGGGGAGTGGGTGTGTTGAGTAACTACCTTCCTGAGTTATCTGACTCAAGAAGTTTTCCATATATAGATGACAGGAGAAGATTGCTTTGATGTCTCAGCCACCCCCCTAAAAAAATCCCCAAGACTATTTATGATGATTTCTTAGCCACATCCCTAAAGAAATCGCCAAAACAAGACTTTATTTATGATGACACAACATGACGCCCATAAGGAAACAACCGATTTTATCAAATCATCAAAACAAATATTTTAGGTACAAACTGCATAAATAAAATAATGTGATATGGAAGTGACACTCATAAATTTAATATAGTCTCTGGGCAGTTTAACAGGAGGAGCTGGCCAAGGTACCACGTTTGCTGATTTCATTGTCTGTTGGTAAAGCTTATATTTTGAGTGATATTCTAGGTCTTTAATCACAAACGTCTTCTTTAACCCTCGGGCTAGTGTTGCTGCTGACAAGACAGTGACATGCTTTGTGAGAAAACACAGACAAGCTGCATCATGTCATGAACAAGTCCTTTTGACAAGTGATAGAGTATTTGTAGATGCCACAGATCATCATGCTGTCTGATATTACTCAGCAACCACTTCCCAACAGCTAAACAGCTGCAGCAATAAGGTTAACAGCTGTGAGTCAGTATTTATAACTTCAGAAAGATCATAGATTTTATAATTACATTACTTCTCCATTTTAAAAGTGGAATATTGAATTGTCAATGTGTGATATGATTATCTATTACAGGGATTATCATGAAGTTCCTATTACAACACTGTATTACATGCTGACTTTCACTTTTTACCACCCCCGGCATTATTCATCAGTGAACAGGATATTATTAGACATAATGCGATTACTGGCGGATTATGTCACTCACACAAAGGATTCTCTGGCCACTTGGCGGCATTACATATATCTGAGATAAATTACCATATTTGGTTCCAAAGAGCATAAATCACAAACCTACACTGGAATTGTATTTCAAAGTACGGAACACAATTTATTGTAATTATTTCTGAATATATATTGACCCAGTTCTTGCATTACATTCACAAACTCACATAAGATTAAGTCAGCCTTCAGGAAATGTGTGATGTACCGGAAAAAGTTAGGTGTTAAACTGTGTATTAAAAATCCATGTCATGCTATCAGTTATAACAGGAACAACAAATCCACTGGTTTTGTCTCAGGTAAGACAACTTTATTATCTGCATGAATCACCACTGCCGTTTCCTGAGGTATGTTTTCAGCTGTTGGTGGTATTGAAGGAAAAACTGTTGGAACTCACCAAACCCCTCAGAGATTCTTCCTCCCACTTATTAAAAGTAAAATCCAATTTTTAAAACAGCCCCATTCAATATTTTATGGATGTCTGTCTGTTTCTTGGTCAGTGGGTCCACCACTTTGGTCCAGACTGAAATATCTCTACAACTATTTGATTGGTTTGCTTGATTTGGTATGTCTACAAATATACAGTCAGGTCCATAAATATTGGGACATCGACACAATTCTAATCTTTTTGGCTCTATACACCACCACAATGGAGTTGAAATGAAACGAACAAGATGTGCTTTAACTGCAGACTTTCAGCTTTAATTTGAGGGTATTTACATCCAAATCAGGTGAACGGTGTAGGAATTACAACAGTTTGTATATGTGCCTCCCACTTTTTAAGGGACCAAAAGTAATGGGACAATTGGCTGCTCAGCTGTTCCATGGCCAGGTGTGTGTTATTCCCTCATTATCCCATTTACAAGGAGCAGATAAAAGGTCCAGAGTTCATTTCAAGTGTGCTATTTGCATTTGGAATCTGTTGCTGTCAACTCTCAATATGAGATCCAAAGAGCTGTCACTATCAGTGAAGCAAGCCATCATTAGGCTGAAAAATCTAAACAAACCCATCAGAGAGATAGCAAAAACATTAGGTGTGGCCAAATCAACTGTTTGGAACATTCTTAAAAAGAAAGAACGCGCCGGTGAGCTCAGCAACACCAAAAGACCCGGAAGACCACGGAAAACAACTGTGGTGGATGACCGAAGAATACTTTCCCTGGTGAAGGAAAACACCCTTCACAACAGTTGGCCAGATCAAGAACACTCTCCAGGAGGTAGGTGTATGTGTGTCAAAGTCAACAATCAAGAGAAGACTTCACCAGAGTGAATACAGAGGGTTCACTACAAGATGTAAACCATTGGTGAGCCTCAAAAACAGGAAGACAGATTATAGTTTGCCAAACAACATCTAAAAAAGCCTTCACATTTCTGGAACAACATCCTATGGACAGATGAGACAAAGATCAACTTGTACCAGAGTGATGGGAAGAGAAGAGTATGGAGAAGGAAAGGAACTGCTCATGATCCAAAGCATACCACCTCATCAGTGAAGTATGGTGGTGGTAGTGTCATGGCGTGGGCATGTATGGTTGCCAATGGAACTGGTTCTCTTGTATTTATTGATGATGTGACTGCTGACAAAAGCAGCAGGATGAATTCTGAAGTGTTTCGGGCAATATTATCTGCTCATATTCAGCCAAATGCTTCAGAACTCATTGGACGGCGCTTCACAGTGCAGATGGACAATGACTCGAAGCATACTGCAAAAGCAACCAAAGAGTTTTTTTAAGGGAAAGAAGTGGAATGTTATGCAATGGCCAAGTCAATCATCTGACCTGAATCCGATTGAGCATGCATTTCACTTGCTGAAGACAAAACTGAAGGGAAAATGCCCCAAGAACAAGCAGGAACTGAAGACCGTTGCAGTAGAGGCCTGGCAGAGCATCACCAGGGATGAAACCCAGCGTCTGGTGATGTCTATGCGTTCCAGACTTCAGGCTGTAATTGAATGCAAAGGATTTGCAACCAAGTATTAAAAAGTGAAAGTTTGATTTATGATTGTTAATCTGTCCCATTACTTTTGGTCCCTTAAAAAGTGGGAGGCACATATACAAACTGTTGTAATTCCTACACCGTTCACCTGATTTGGATGTAAATACCCTCAAATTAAAGCTGAAAGTCTGCAGTTAAAGCACATCTTGTTCGTTTCATTTCAACTCCATTGTGGTGGTGTATAGAGCCAAAAAGATTAGAATTGTGTCGTTGTCCCAATATTTATGGACCTGACTGTACATGTCCCCTCAGGATGCATTGAAATTACTTTGCGGATTCTTTCTAGTGGAATGTCTGCAACTACTGGATGGATTGCCATAAAATGTTGTATAGATATAGACTAAATAAAGGACGGAGATTCCAGGTCTGCATAATATTTAATATCCAGCAGGTGACTCCATTGGTTGAAAAACCTAGCTGGCTTGTGTAGAAGTCTATAGGAAAATTGTCTGTATCCACGAAGTTCCACTTCCAGAATTGCTCTCGTTCTGCCGGAAATACCGCCGGATGTCTCTTTGAGGCATTTTGCAGCGGCACCGTGGCTCCGCTTGGCGCTTAGCACCGCCCAAGACGACTGCCATTGGTTTAAAGAAATACCAATAAACCAGAGTACGTTTTATCCCATCCCAGAATGTTGTGTGGACTAGCCAGACCCTCCTCCGGAGCTGTGGAGGAAGGTCTGGCAATGCGAGTGTGGCCAGGGCGGTGGCTCTACAGGAGTAACCACTATCTAACTATCCGACAACGCCACCTGGGGACTTTCAACCCAAGATATGCTTTACTTTTACTTTAACTAACACCCTGTTATACAAAGGCTACACAGGTTTGTCGACTGAAGCAAGACAGAGAAGTGGTTCCAAAAAGAAATATTTATTGAAAATTAAATAATTGAAGACTGGAACTGCCTGAAAAGAGGGTGGTTAGAAATGTAGTTGAATCAAATTAGGATAATCAAATGTAGGTAGAAGATATAGAAATAAATTCTTTTTTTAAACAAATACCCTCCCAGATACTTAATTACCAAATGAAAAGGGGAAGTGGACAGCTGTGGATAGGCAATCTAACTCAGGGTGTGTTCCAGGGGTGCATCAACTTACCCACCACATGTGCTCACTACAATTGATAAGTCACTGCAAACCAGTTCACTGCAAATCCTGTCACCGGAAATCATGTCCCAGTGTCATTATCACTGGGAAACTGTGCAGGGACCCACACTAGCGTGCCTAGCATCCACCACAAGCTGGCTACTAGCTCCACTGAAAAGGAAAGCAAAGATATACAAACAACAGTTGGTCATATCTAAAATACAAGCAGACCAAACAGGGAGAGTGCCACCTGGTGGCACTTTAACAAAGTCGTAGTAAATGAATTAAAATACTAAGAAACTAAACCCAAGGCAAAACAGCAGCAGACAACCTACAAGTCAGAAAACATTTCCATGTTAAAAACAGGTTTAATAACACTTATTTTCAGTAGTCATAACTTGCTGCTGGTTACTCCTACCTTACACCATAAGCTCAGTAGACCAAGAACCACATCACACCACTCCAGGAAGGGGAACTTTAAATTCCTGTCAGACCATAGACAGTATATAAGAATGGACCAACAGATCCCGTTGCTCTGGACGGAGACCAGTGAAGGCCTTTAGAAGCACTTTTCCGGTGATGGCTGAGCGTTACTGCGCAGCCTCCAACTGAGCTTGAAGACGTAAATGTGCCGTGAGCAACCTGTCTGAAAGTTGGAAGTCTTCTGGTAGCTGTGCCAAGAGAAATCTCAATCATTCCCAATCTTGCAGAGACGGAGAGCGTAGGTATATGTAAGGAGATAACATGGACACAGGCTAATTATTGCTAACTAAAATGCTAGTTAACATTAGTAATTAAACTTAAACAGCTAATGTGAGACGAAACTGCCTGCGCACTTCTCCTGTACTATACGGTAATTCCTCTACTGTGCGACAGTAAGTCGTGTGGTTATGACACAATCGTTAGCCTATTTTTACAAAAACGTCTGCCACGGAGCCAACGTGAGGTACAAGGTAATGGAGCCTTTTATACATTGTCGTGTTTCTTTAGAAATAAACAACGGACAAATAGAGTCTTTACACGCTTCAGATGTCAAGTTATTCGCTGTCAAAGTGACGTCAAAATGAATGGCAGTCAATGGAATGCTAACGGGAGGTGATGGCTTGTTAGCATCAAAATGGCGCCATAGGAGGTTCGCGGTCCGAGGAGAAGCATACCCCCTTGTGTCAGACAGGCAAAGTACATCAAAACGTGTAAGTCTTAAAAGCATAACACATGGTTTCAATCTACTCACCCACCTAAATGATCACAGAAAGGGTCCAATGTGGCAACTGACAGGCTAAGATTAATCCTGGAGTCTGATGTGTTAAATCAGCTGCTGCTCTGATCCGAAATAAACGTGTTTAACAGTTATTCTGTTGTCTTCTGAATGTGTTCTGCTTTATTTTTATTAACATGCATTATTTGTCACTATTGCGGTCACAAGTTTGATTTAAATCCTACTATTGCAGTTGTTTGGATGGTAAGAAATGGTTGCACATGCACCGGAGATAAAGTGGGACAATGCGGAGGAAAGGGGCTTTTCCTCCGCTGCTCTCCCCGTGAATATGCCCCGTGCAACATGGAGAGGTGGGGGGAGGCAGGGGGTCCTCCCACACCGTGCAGCAGACTTTAAAGGAGCCTTTTAGCGTCAATAACGACGACAATGGCACCTGACCAAAATACATGAATAATAGGCTATATTGTTTTACAGATATGCTTACAGTGTGTATTGAAGTCACTTACTTCTTTTTCTAGTTTTTGTCCAGTCATGTTTGTTCTGTATGAACATTAACTGTAGAAATATATTTAGAATTATAGCTTATGTAGATTTGTGGATATGGTTGTAAAACATATTCTCTCATTATGAATAAGGGTTTAAAGTAAGCCTAGTCCTTAGGGTAAATTGCCCGAGGAACATGAATTCCCTCTGCTCACTTTTAAGGCAAAGTAGGCTAAATAATAAAACATTTTATTTATATAGTGCTTTACAGGCTACTCAAAGACACTTTACAGTAAAACCAGCACATTTAGCAGATAAAAACAGATACAGCAATAAAACCAACACAAAACAAGCATATTAAAAGCAATTAAAACTTTGTAAAAATGTGGAGTGACTAGTAGGCCCTAAGTAGATCTTTTTAAATCCTTACGCATTGTTTTGTCTGTTGGACCTTTTCTCTAAGTCTGATATCAACAGCCGTATTTCCCTTTTTGCATATTATATGTTTCACCTCCTCGTAATTTTCCATTAACAGCTGCTGCTCAGTGGGTTAAACATATGCCGCACGGGTCTTCTCCATTTCTGCATCAGTAAATCTGTGATCGATACCGTGGTCTATTTAAGAAAGCCGTGAACGTGCACTTATCCCAGCTATCTACACCTGGCTTGACATAGCTTCACCTTCTCATCCTGGCTCGGCAAACGTGCAACCGATTAAGCCGCGATGAGCGGACCACACTAAGTCAAGCTGCGCTTTTTCAGTTATCCTGGATTTCTTCATTCTACTTTTGTGCAACAGGCCCCTGAAGTTCTGCACACAACCCAGTCCCCCCTACACGAGACTAATAGGAAAATGACCCTACTTCTCACTTGATTTAATACAAACACTAACATACCAAAACATTTTTACAATGAGTGTATAGTCTCAACTTGTTTGTGGGTGTTGTCCGTGTTTTCACTTTATCAAAGTTAATTGGAACATTTTGGTCGCCTAAAAATGTCTTATTCAGTGTTAGCTGGGAACTTAAGGGAAAGTCTGCCAATTTTCTGTTAACTGCCGTACATGCACATGAATGGCGCCAGTACCTGGTGCTCTGTTTACCCACCAGTAAAAACTCCACCAGATGACTCTCGTCAGAAGGGTTCAAAATCAGCAACTTTCCCTCTCTACCGTTTAGCTTAGTGCAGCGCCAATGCAACTATAAACAACACTAGCATGGCAGCGTTATCCTTCCAAGCTCCACCCTTTGTCCAAAAATCTTCACGTCCAGATTCAAGAAACAAGATGGCGGCGGCCGAATGCCAAACTCGAGGCTTCAAAACAGCAGTCCACCAACCAATGGGTGACATTACAGCTGCAACGTCCATTATTTTTACAGTCTATGACACAGTAGATATCAAAATCCACAGAAGATGACTGACTTTCGGTCAAAGAGGTTAAGAGGCAACACTCCATTGGGTCGCCGAGCTGATTCGCTGCTATTTTGGACTGAACAAAGGGCTCGTATTAATAAATTATAAATTATGCCAATCCTACTTACGAGAGGGGATTAATCTCTATCAAACAACTAGTAACCTACAGCCATGGCAGTCATTTAATCTAAACGTTTTGTCTCCTTTTCTTAAACCTGCTTGTAGACATACTGACATTGTGCTACTATGTTTTGCAATTAATGCAACTACCTTGTTAATTCATTCCTGCTTTTTCCACAGCCAGGATTAGATTGTAAAACATCACTGAAAAAACATGTGAATAAGGTTTTAGGAAGACAAAATGTTTATCATATACGCAGACAAGAGGTAAGTTTCTTATATGTGAAAACCTACTTTGCAATAAACTTTATTCTGATTCATTTTCATTTCAGAGAAAAAAAAAAAGTCAAAAGAAGCTATAAACAGATCACAATAGATTCATGAATGTAGCGTATACAATAAAATGATTACAAATACCTGTAGCTTGTATTTTATACCTGTCTTATTCTATTTTAGCTTGTTTTTAATTTTCTATTCTCTGGGCTCATTGATTATTGAATTGTAGTTATTTAAATGTCCTTTTATAATGTGTTTCTTTTGCTCGATATTTTTTATGCTTTATGTAAATGTTTAGGGTAGTAAGTCTTTTCAGGAACAAACTAATAACGGACAAACCAAAATTATTGATACATTTCTTAGTCATCTTTGTTCAAAAGGCTATTTACCAGCATTAAATACGTTGATATATATATATATATATATATATATATATATATATATATATATATATATATTTCCAAGCACATTTTATCTATTCCAGGTTATTGACATTTTTTAAATATGTACTGGGTAAACATATAGTTAGTACTTATTTACAAAAAAAATCCTGCCTTATCAGAACACAGAGGAGCAACACTCAGATGGCAAAGATTTTTCAAACGTATGATGTACACCTGCAAGAAATCTGGTGAAATACAGAAAAGTCTGCATTTTCCTATTCACACAAATACATGAAGCAACCACTAATGGATGACCCTTCTGCATATATTCCTAAATAACTTTCCTCATTTACCACTTGACAGCCACTAAAAAGAAACTGATGATTTAAAAAATACAGTTATAACTTTGTGCCACTTGAGGCCGCCAAGTGTAAAGTCATCTAGAATATTTGATATCATGCCAATGTCATGAAATGCTGCCAGAGAAGAGTTATTAGAACAAGATGTTTCACAGCAGTAGAAGTTAGCCCACTGGAAAATTGCCGAATACACGTCGACTACAGTTTTTTCTGTAACATTTTACTATGAATGCGGTCCATTTACTACTTACATTAAAGTAAGAACTCTGGAAGAAAACTAATTAGTTCAATTAAAAACAAATGAGACAAGAGTGCTGACTGAGTTTTCATGGCTAATTTTTAGAAATGTATTTCTTTTGTTTTGGCTGAGACATGCGTTGACTTTCCTCCCGCAGGACATGGTGTATTCTGATTGGCAACATCAGCTTCACTATGTAGGTGAATGTCCATCATCATACTGGCGAATAACTTCCTCCCTATGCCATCGGATTGGATTACAGATGATTGGATACACAGAATGTTTTTACTAAAGCTACTTCCAGGGCTGTGATCAGACCAACCTGTGCCAGGCTGGGCACTTTAAGACCCTTTTCTCCCAGACTAAGATCAGTATATTTCTTGTCTCTCAGAAATGTGTAACGTGCATCCTCAGGGTAAGCTGAAGTCAAGATGTTACACTGATAGACTGGATCAAGAGTACATTTCCAGGATAATTGCCTGACATTGGTTCTCTGTGTGATACCATTCTCACACTCCGTTTGCTTCGGGAAATAAGAACAAACTTGAAAATGGCAAGTTTTAAGGACAATTTGGATGTTGCAACAAGTCAGGCCTGCTTGGTTCTTTTGGTGAATGATTGTAAAGATTTACAAAGAATATGTTAACGGCATTTCCTCTAACTAACTAACTGGGACGTTTTGGGACCGATTGGTGGGGATGGCTATGAATAAAATGCACACGGAGATACACTGGTAAGAGAAAATGAGGTTTAACCATGTATCCAGTTAATTTAAATAGCTTACGTTACTGTATTGTGTCAACAGTTAACTTCATTTAATATTATATGTGGCGTTTTCTTTTGCGGGGTGCAAATGTTCCACCAAAACAAGTTCCTTCCCGAGACTATTTAGCAGAGCCACCATCGCTGCGTCCAGAGCTTAGCGCCGCCCAAGACGATTGTGATTGGTTAAAAGAAATGTAAACAACCTAAAGCGTTTTTTTCTCTCCTATCCCAGAATGTACATGTGATACAGCCAGACCTTACAGCACTGTGGAGATAGTTCTGGTAATGCGAGACAATTCCAAACACAACAGGGACCATCCATGCTAAAGTTCCTTCCAGCTTTACTTCCTATGTACCCCGCCAAGAACACAAGCAAGTTGCCGTCATGGTTGACTTGATATCAGACTGAGCAGGTCCAGGTCACACTGTCGAAGGACACATGGGGTCTCAGGGGGTTGTGCAGCACAGCATCACTGTCCTGGATGAAAAAAAGTATACATTTTGTTCAACTTATTGATACATTTGGTCCTTTTTTGAATCAGGTGTGCTGGCTCTGTCACCTTAAATTCAGGATAGTTGGTCTCCTCTATACTTGGAGGGGTGAAGAAGCAGTCCATTGGCTCGTCTTGATGGGTAATGGAAAACATGCATTTTTATTATGAGATAATTTATTGTAATACACATATAGTTATTTTCTGAGGCTCCGGGCCCTGCAAGCCCTGTATCTTTTTAGTTTTTAAAATTACTTCAACTTTGTGTCATTTCTCCTCAGTCTCTCTGATGCTGTTTACTTCAAATTCCTACCCTGCCTACTGTACATTATTAAATAGTAACATCAATTGTTGGCTCTCTTTAGGTGGCAGTAATAAAAAGGAGTCATCCTCAACATTTGTTGTGTTCTGGTTTCAGAATGCTGAAGACAGTTAGATACAAAACAGGATGTAGGCTCTACAGGATGATTCTTTTTCTTGGCAACTATCATGTTTTTTCCCAGATGATGTACAAATTTTTAAGCATTATATCATCTGAAACGGCTTGAAAAATAGTACACATAGATGCCGTAAATAGGACATTTCCACAGGACCCCCCCCCCCCCAGGTTTGGGCTGAGCCCCAAATGTCTACAATGTCTGGCTCTGCCCCTGCTCCAACCTCCTACTTTACCCCAATGGAAATATAAATATAAATAAGAGTGTATGAGGTATATGAAGATGTATTTACAGAGCAATTCTGGGGATTACGAGGAAGAGGGGCCATCCTCTTCCACAGCCCAACTTGGCTTTGTAAGATGTTCAGCATTGGCCCATGACTTTCCTATAGCTCCCTTTGAAACAACTGTACAACGTGTACTTAGAGAACAATTTTAAAAAGCCGCATAAGGTTGCAGATGAAATACTGCACAGAAAAGGTATATTACTGCATTTATTTTTCAGATTTCTACTGATAAATGACAGTGTTGTTGAGAAGTTGCAAAAGCAATATCATGGCAAACAGGATTGATCTGCATGCAAAATAAGAACAAAACATACTTAAAAATGTATTAAAAAACCTTTATTTTCCAATTCATGGTGGCAATTTCTTTTCACTTTGTCCTATTTGGTTTTTTGAGTACAAACATAAAATCATATGTTGTATTACAGTGACGTACAAATCTGTGTAGACGTGCAATTGTAACAATGTTAATATTTGAAAATAAGTAACATGCTCCAAAGTTCCACATATAAATTAAATTAAACACAAAAATAAATCAAAAACAACAGCAAAGAACAAAGAAAGAAATCCCTGACATCACAAAAATACCATTTTAAAAAACATATAAGGTGCTGTTCTCAGGAAGGGCATATGTCCAGTATGAACCCATATGTGTGTAAAAATACAATTCTATATTATAAGATATATTATTGCATAGGCATGGACATTTTAACTGTTTCCTTAATTCTCATTCAGAGTGGTCACATAAGCAGCTTGGCCAGTAAACTGCTCTAGAAGTTAGTGCAGCGCAGGAAGTAGTTGTTCCTCAGCACACGGAACAACCTCCCGGTCCTCAGGCTGTACTCAAACATGTACTGTCCGCTATAGATGTAAGTAAAACCTGCAGAACAGAGACTCAATGTTAGTTCAATTGCAAAATAATCTAATTTTGGTTGTTTTGACTTGGAATTCTCAGGTCAGCTTTAAATGCTACTCACCTTTGTGATGGAGAGCTGCAGTCACCTTGCTGGTCAGGCCGGAGAATGTCTGATCCACTCGCTTGGGGAATCCCTGGTCCATGG
Organism: Sander vitreus; assembly: GCF_031162955.1. Classification (NCBI taxonomy): domain Eukaryota; kingdom Metazoa; phylum Chordata; class Actinopteri; order Perciformes; family Percidae; genus Sander; species Sander vitreus. Next base: position 25,525,382 of record NC_135867.1, read on the forward strand.
TCTTCTTGGCCTCATCATAACTGAGGAAACACAGACAATAATTAGACTGATTCAAAATGTGTAAACCATCTTGTAAAACATCATCACACCTCACGTCACCTGAATTCATTTCACATCATTTGATCATTTGAATGCACCTGTAGTAAGAGTTGTCTACAAAGAACAGAGTCTTGGCAGATTCAACGTCATAGAGGGCCGCATCGATTTTCTTCAGTGTTTTGGGCAGACCAAAACTGGAAATTGGTTTAGGATAGCCTCTCACAAGATCATAGCCACTGAAAGCCCACACTCTCCGATCTGTATCGAGATCAGAAGAAAATACTTTTTAATATATGCATGTACATAAGATACATAAGGCAGTCTCGACAATGTTGTCAGATTAGGAACCACAGGTAGATAAGGAGAACACATACCTTTAAAGAGAAGGACTCTGTCTGACTGTTGGCTTTCATAAGCAGCGTCGATGTTGGTGGGGGCTTCGGGCCAGAAGTTTGTGATGAGAGTTTGCTGAGGTGTATTGCTCTGAGGGAAGCTCCGCCAGAAGATGCTGAGAACACATAAGAACATAAAGTAGTTTATAATTCATATTGTGGGCAGAGAAAACACTCTTAATGGACTTCAGCATTCAGCATTTTTTTTCTACTGTATGTCTGCATTACTTGTCCTTGAAGAAGAGCATCTCTCCTCGCAGGGTGGCGACAGCATCCAGGACCAGGGTTGAATCACAGGCATCAGGGGTGGTGGGGGGCTGAGGTTCATCTATATCTCCATCCGTATCAGGGTTTGGACCTGGAGGTTAAATAAAATCAGAATCTCATTACAACAATGACATAAAACTGTCTCCTCACTGTGCCCTGTACCCGGCTTACAGTAACCTTTATGCGGATAAGCTTAACTGACCGCTAAACTTAATCGTCACGTGACCAGCCAGCGGTCGTAATTTCGTAGGATATCAAACAAATTGGTGTGCATACATTTTCGTAGGATATGATACAAACCGGTTAACGGGAATGCGTGGCAAACAGGCATTGATGATCCAGCCAGTTAGTACTAACCATAGAGAGACTGGATGCCGTTGACATCATCCCGGGGCAGAACGAAGGTGTCTGCTTTATTGTATGAGTACACAGGGTACATGAGAGCACCAGGATCATCAGAGTGAGACAAGCCCAGGGAGTGGCCAAACTCATGGGCAGCCACCATGAAGAGGACGTAGCCTACAGCAGGAAACACAGAAGTACAGGTTAGTTACGGCTCCTCTCCATTATTATAGCATGTCGAAACATACACTGACAGTAGCAGTTAGTGAGTAAAAGAGAACAAACTGACCAGTATTTGAGCTGAAAGTGAAGGACTCATCATCATCAAAATGAGCGTCTCCTCCAATGCCAAGGCCTGGGGCGAAGGCATGGGCAAGAGTGCCATCAGGGCCATCAAAGGGGTAAAAATCACCATGTTCTGTTGACAAGAAATCATACTCATGTCAGGTTTTCCAAACCAAATAGAGCTGCCAGCCAACAATTACTGTAAAAAAAAATTATTATTATTGTGATACAAGACACAGCAAACACATGTAGTTACAGCAAAGACGCTTTATGGGACGTCACAACCAATAACCTGATCACAGAGAGAGTATATAACTGGGAAAGACACAGGAAAAGTTATTGTGCACTCACCTTGGCGGCCAAAGGAGATCATGATGTCAGCGGTGCCACTGTGGATTCTTGTGAATCTCAGAGGAGTGACTTTGGCCCAAACCTGCAGAGCTTTCTCTATGGAGTCATCTACTTCTGGCGCAGACATGTCAGGTGTGTAGTTCTCTATCCTGTAGGACAGAAAAATATACTTAAATAATTAACAACATGCACTGCCTACATTAAGTTTCTCTCACACATTTTCTCTTCAGATCAGTCACCTGTAGGTAAGGCTGTTTTTCTGCCACTTGAGGTCACTTCCAAACGTGGAGAATCTGGCAATGTTGGTGTCTGGGACGCCACAGCGGGGCTTCTTCATCATCGTCATGGTGTCAGCATCCAGCGTCCCGGTGATGTGGAGGCCAAAGAACTTCTGCATCTCACTCAGCTTCCTGCTTATCGCGCTGATCCCCTGTCTGCCAGTTGGACCTTTCTCCTCTGTTAGGTTGAAGAATCTTTTCAGGTAGCTCTGTAAAAAAGAACAGGAGTTTTATACTTAAACATGCATCAGCTGCAGGATCTATCTCTGTTTGTTAATATGCAGAACTATTTACAGCAGCTTCACATATTTTTTTTCCTGTACAGCATAACATTAAGATTTCAGGCTAAATTCAAGTTTCCACATGCTTGAAGAACAAGGCAAAGGAAGAATACATACCTCTGCAAAATCCTCATCTTGCCCAGTAACATGCGATATTGGCACGCAGTAAACTGCGACAGCCAGGCTCACTAGAATGCACAGATTGAAAGTCTTCATGTTTCGTTGAATACAACTTGTGTTTCTGTGCTGCAGGCAGCTGTTATATAGGCTGAGGACAGGGCGTGTTACGTCCTTGAATCAGTGACTCAATATTCCTTTTATGGATACGAGAGGAAGTTGTGCTTCGATTGCTCACCCAACAAAAGAGTTTCCCAAAACAAGACACTAATTATGATGACATAACACATGTTGGTATGTGTAACAGACTATGCCTGGTGAATTTTTTATCAAATAAAGATTACATTACAACAATCTCATGAATCTGCCATAGGGTTAGGGGTTGTACTACTACTTGTATATCTTCTTCAGATCCACTTATTGTGCATGAGTTCTCAGTTTTCCAGCAGTCGTATTGCTCATGGCTTCAAAAGATGAGGGGTATCTGGAAAAAAAATCTAATGAAAAGGCCAATTTAACATTTTGAATTTGTATTTGGATCCAGATTTGCCTGAAATAGTTAATTTAAGATTTGGTCAGAAAGATGCTTTATCTTAAAATGTTAAGAAATCTTTTTTAAAAATGCCCAAATTCCATTTGCTGAGGGAGCTTGTGTAATATGTTTATAAGCTCCAGGACAGCTATCAAATGGAGCTGATGATGACATTGTTTTATCAACCTAGAAAAAATGTCTGAATCTGCAAACTGATCATCAAGATGTGCAAAAAAAAAACAAATCATATATTCCCGGTGTCATCTCCCAACCTTCCATCAAATGTAAAGTAGCCTAGTTATTAAAATAACAAAGAAATAATCAGGACCAAAGATATAACCCTCTTGGCAGTGGTAACAGCTGACAATGAACACTTTATTTCTATTACATTTTAGATACTTAAATATTGGAATAAACTGTCAAATGAATGATGATTAGGGTGTCAACATCTTGATCTGTGTTTTACTTCATCCCAAAGACATATATGCATTCTGAGCCACGCAGTCTTTTTAAAGTATCTCCTCTGAGAGGTTTGACAGAAACGCTTGCCATTTTGTATGTGTTTGACAATTTTTTTTCATATTTTGTTCAGGTGTTCTCTCATCAATACGCTATACCTCTGACTTACAAAGTCTCTTCCCCAGCCCACATGCTGTTGCTTCTGGTAAGACAGTGACGTGCTTTGACATGTCATTGTGAGCAAAAGCCCTGTTACCCTAAAGAACATTTTACATTAAAAGTTCTGACATGTGTACCTTTACACCTACCTTTAGTACCTTTAGATGCCTGCTGCAGAGTCATGTATTATGCTGTGCCATAATAATTATTTATTCATTAATATGGGCCTTATCATATTTTCTACTATAACTCCCCAAGTCAGCTTATTTTATAACATATTTATGGGTGTTTTGGTTGGTGGTTATTTTCAATCCAGATGTGTAGTAATCTATAACCACTTTGTACATCAGTGATGTGGAAAGCTGCATTGTGGTCACTGTTACCCAATAGCGAAAAAGGAGGAGTAGTAGTGTCTCTTGCAAATTGTCTCAGGTACATTGATCAACACCAGTATATGAAGACACTCAGAGAGAATGAATATGTTGCAATAAAAAAGCCAACAATTCATGTTTTATAGATATACAATAGGACATTGTCACAGTGCTGGTAGAATCACAGAGATACGTTTTATATGTTGTTAAGTGTCTTGAAATGGATGTATCATCTAAAATGTAAATACAACACAAAAAATGTACTTTGATACAAGGTACAAATGCCATTATTACAACATTGTATTACACACTGAGGTACTGTAACACTTTATCCACTGTCCTGGATTCATCAGTTACCCAATTTGTAAACTCCTGAATCTAGGAGTTTCGTAACACTTTCGTAACACTTTGTATACACACACATCAAATACACAGCACCATTGGCTTCAGGCTACATGGTGGGCTTTCCTTCAATTATCTCCTCCCTGTCAGTATTTCATTGTCGTCATTCTTCTTGCATTCCTGCAGGTCTTTAGCAGGGCTGGTAGACAAGACATGTTTGGAGTTGGAGTCAAATTTGTAGTGGCTGTTTCCCTTAAAGAAGTGGACAACTCCTGTTGGGAATGAAGATTCATTATTGTGATACATGACATGTACTCTGGGGACCATCACCTTATCGTGGTGGAGAGGTTTGTGTGTCCCTATGAACTTGAGGGCTGTGTTGTCTGGAGCTTTGTGCTCCTGGTAGGGTCTCCCAAGGCAAAGTGGTCTCAGGTGAGGGGCCAGACAAAGAATGGTTCAAAAACCCTATGAGTGACCGAGGTAGAGATGGAGTGACCCTGCCCGGAGGAAGCCCGGGGCCCCCGTCTGGAGCCAGGCCCAGATGGAGGGCTCGTCAGCGAGCGTCTGGTGGCCGGGTTTGCTACGGAGCCCGGTCGGGCACAGCCTGAAAAAGCTACGTGGCACCTATCTCGCCATCCCATGGGCCCACCACCTGTGGGAGGAACCGCTGGGGGCGGGTGCGCTGCCATACCCACGAACACCATGGTAGACACCGGTGGTCAGGGAAGCCGTCCGACTGAAGAAGGAGTCTTTCCGGGATATGTTATCCCAGAGGACTCCGGAGGCAGTTGCAATGTACCGAAGGGCCCGAAGGGCTGCAGCCTCTACCGTGAAAGAGGCCTCCCCGGTAAAGTCTACTCCAAGGTGCTGGAAAGGAGGGTTCGGTCGATAGTCGAACCTCAGGTTGAAGTGGAACAATGCGGATTCCGTCCTGGTCGTGGAACGGACCAGATCTTTACTCTCGCAAGGATCCTGGAGGGAGCCTGGGAGTATGCCCAACCAGTCTACATGTGTTTTGTGGATCTGGAGAAGGCATATGACCGGGTGCCCCAGGAGATACTGTGGGAGGTGCTGCGGGAGTACAGGGTGAGGGGATTCCTTCTCAGGGCCATCCAATCTCTGTACGACCAAAGCGAGAGCTGTGTACGGGTTCTCAGCAGTAAGTCGGACTCGTTTCAGGTGAGAGTTGGCCTCCACCAGGGCTGCGCTTTGTCACCAATCCTGTTTGTAGTATTTATGGACAGGATATCGAGGCGTAGTCGGGGTGGAGAGGGGTTGCAGTTCGGTGGGCTGGGGATCTCATCGCTGCTTTTTGCAGATGATGTGGTCCCGATGGCATCATCGGCCTGTGACCTTCAGCACTCACTGGATCGGTTCGCAGCCGAGTGTGAAGCAGCTGGGATGAGGATCAGCACCTCTAAATCGGAGGCCATGGTTCTCAGCAGGAAACCGATGGAGTGCCTTCTCCAGGTAGGGAATGAGTTCATACCCCAAGTGAAGGAGTTCAACTACCTTGGGGTCTTGTTCGCGAGTGAGGGGACAATGGAGCGGGAGATTGGTCGGAGAATCGGCACAGCAGGTGCGGTATTACATTCAATTTATCGCACCGTTGTGACGAAAAGAGAGCTGAGCCAGAAGGCAAAGCTCTCAATCTACCGGTCAGTTTTTGTTCCTACCCTCACCTATGGTCATGAAGGCTGGGTCATGACCGAAAGAACAAGATCCAGGGTACAAGCGGCCGAAATGGGTTTCCTCAGGAGGGTAGCTGGCGTCTCCCTTAGAGATAGGGTGAGAAACTCAGTTATCCGTGAGGAGCTCGGAGTAGAGCCGCTGCTCCTTCGTGTCGAAAGGAGCAAGTTGAGGTGGTTCAGGCATCTGGTAAGGATGCCCCCTGGGCGCCTCCCTAGGGAGGTGTTCCAGGCACGTCCAGCTGGGAGGAGGCCCCGGGGAAGACCCAGGACTAGGTGGAGGGATTATATCTCCAACCTGGCCTGGGAACGCCTCGGGATCCCCCAGTCGGAGCTGGTTAATGTGGCTCGGGAAAGGGAAGTTTGGGGTCCCCTGTTGGAGCTGCTACCCCCGCGACCCGACCCCGGATAAGCGGACGAAGATGGATGACATGTACATTTTTGAGCTCAGTTTTCAACATTCAACTCAAGTCTGCCTGAGTAGATTTGCATAGACTCAATACTGTCTGTTTCAACTGATCAAAAGTGTTTGATTTGTTAAGGTGTGAATTTCTTTTGGAGCCAACCTGGGTTTTAAATAAAATGTCTCACTCACAGTGACCCAAAGTAAAATGCTTTGTTCTACTTTTTCAAGGTTGGGCTGGAAGTCAGTCATGTCAAAAATATATATATATATATATATATATATATATATATATATATATATATATATATATTAGGGCTGTCAAAATATAAAAAATAACGCGTTAAAAAAGAAAATAACGCAGATGAATCCATTCCATATTGAACTTTGACCCGCAGCCGTTCTAGGCACCATTCGACTGTACAATGGAGGAGAGAGACGAGAATGCGCTGCCTGGATCATTGATTGGAACATTTACTTATAAAAATCTTCTTCTTGAATAGGCTTGGTTACCAAAATCCGGTGCTAATACGGCACCGGTGCCTTAACGACCGGTATCTACCGGACAGAATAGCAACGCGGATTTCGGCGCCTCATTTAGGTGCCACTGATATGTCTGCGCTTCTCTCGGATCCTCTGAAAACGGACGTTACAGGCAACATAAAAATCGCTGCATGTGACGCTAGTTAACACTATACTCGACAGCAGCTAATGTTAGCCTACCGCTAGCTAGTAGCTGGATTAAACACGGTTAAAATGCTGACAGCCAGTGTTGGGGAGTAACGGAATACATGTACCGGCGTTATGTATTCAGAATACAAATTATGAGTAACTGTATTCCGTTACAGTTACAATTTAAATAGTTGGTATTTAGAATACAGTTACATTCTTGAAATCAATGGATTACATGACGATACTTCTCTGTTTCACGGGTTTATTCACTCTCTGAATAAATTAAGGCAACTCCATGCATTTCCCAGAAGCCCCAATGTGAAAACTAAAAAATTAGCTATTTGCGTGATCACTGATAGAGGTAGAGATGGAGCCGGAACAACAGAGCCAGGGCAGGAATGGTTTCTATCTGGGAAATTCAAACAGCATTTCACATTAAAGAAAGAGAAGGGAGAACGAAATATAACTGTGCAGTGCAACCTCTGCTTGCCAGTAATCAGCCTCCTTTCAGCGTCCAAATTACTCCACCTCCAACCTGAAGAAGCATCTTAAAGTAAGTTATTTTTAGCCAAGGGTAGTCGTCTGCTGTAGTTTTACTGGTCATCTTGCTATTTTATAGTTGACGTGTGACTTTACATTCTCCTACGTGCTGATTTACTAGTTCCAGAGCCGTTGAAAGACTGACTAGCCCCGTTTGACATGCTAGCTAACGTTAGCTAAAATTAGCTCGTGGTAGTTTAGACTGCGGTTTTTTTCTCAAGGGGCTTTACATTCTGTACAGCATACGACACCCTCTGTCCCTTGACCCTCACAGAACATGGACTTGGAAAAAGGACGTACTACACAAACAAACGAGGCACACCATTCACACACATAGGAGAAAGAAAAACAACACACAATACAACGAGGTAAAGACAGATTACGATCCAAACATCTAAAATGAGAAACCGACAGGCTGGGAGAGAACGAGAAAGAGAGAGAGAGAGAGAGCAAGAGGTCCCAGGACAGCCGATGGTCCGAGTGAAAGAAGGGCATTTTAAGTTGCTGATCATAAGAGAGGGTAGGATGACGTAAAACCGAGATTATTGTGAAATTACACAGTAGTCTGGAATTACTGTTACTGGTGTCTTTGTCGAGCAGGGCCACTGACCAGCATCTCAGCTTTGTCTGCGTCTAGGAGCAAATAATGATGTGACTTCCAGTCTGGTTTGGTTTACAACATAAGAGTTAGTCATAGTGCTGATGCAATATAACAATCTTCCCAAGAGCATTAAAGAACTGTGGCATTATAGTAACAGTTAATGCACTATTCAATACATGACATTTATTTTAGTAGTGCACCAGATGATGTTTTTCAAAGAAATAGTTCATGTCTCATTGTTATAGGTTTAATATTACTTGGGGGCTTTTAGCAAAGTATTGCCTGTTTATCTTTACTGAATCTTACAATTCGCCCATACATAAAACCTGCTTACTCCCAGGCACTGAATTAGCTCTTCATCATTTTTATCACACACATAGGGCTCTATTTAAAAGATCTAAGCACACGGCGTGAAGCGCCTGGCGCAGGTGCGTTTAGGGCCTGTATGAATCCATTTTTGCTAGTTTAACGGCGGAAAAAGCGGTCCGTGTGCCGGGCGTGTACCTTGGCGCATTGCTATTATGATGGAGGATTTGCTAAGCAGGAAGGAGAGATTTTAGGAGAAGAAACTGATCAGCTCATGCGTGACGTGAAAACGCGCGAGCAGATCATATCATAATACTATTTCACATTGTAATATATTTATTTTTAATCTTCTGCATGTTTGTGTGCTGCTGTGCGTCCCTGTGTGTGTAACAAGCATGGTGTGCGCGCGCTGTGCACGAGCCTAGGCACATTTTACTAATGCGCTGTTAAAATAACAATGAAATTCTGCACTATTGACTTTAGACCAGGTTTTTGTGGGTCAATGGTGCGATCACTTCCCGCTGCCTCAAGATAGCAATTCGGCAATAATGCACCTGAACACACCTCCCTGTAAGACCAGCTCGCCCTCGGGTGCACAGATGGGCGCAGGTGCATTTGCTATTTAAAAGACGTGGTTTCTTGGAAAACCCTCCTCAAGATTGACGACCTGAAACAAAAACAATACTGTCTCACATTTACAGATACATTATATTTTAGGATATAACTTTTTTTTTTTTACCTTTGAAAAACACGTTAACATTCCTCTCCACATTCTCATAGGCAGCATCCAAGTAGGGAAGTACTGTGTCTTGCCACAGACTGCTACTCAGGTTGATTCCAGTTTCATCAAACTGTGGATGTTTGCGCCACATAAATCTGAAAAGGCATAAAGTTATCTCAAAAACCTTTTTGAATTATTATTGTTTTGTCCACTATCAAAGGAGACACCAGGTGAGAAGCAAGTCTGTCTGTCACCCTGCATGATGTAGATATATGGTCTGGACAGTTCACGCACCTATCTTTGAAAAACAGGACCTCGTAATTCTGTAACCGCATCAGAGGACAAATCTGGATCACATTTGTCAGGTGTTCTTAGAGGAGGTTGTTCCTTAAAGTGCAAGGATACTGTGATTCACACACGTATCATCATCATCATCTGCAAAGAATCTAATCAATTCCAAACCAAAGTCATAGAAGCCTGTAGGAAGTAAAACATGCATAACTTAGTTAGAACACATGTATTGATGAAGATACAAATTGATAATTACTGGACATTTGTGTGTAGTGTGTGTTGTGCTTACTATCAAACATTAATTATAGCAAAACTCTTGACAGAAACCATTTCACGCTCTGTGCCATTTTGATTCTTTCTTCCTCCAGATCTACATCTACTGAAATGCAAGAAAATATGACAGCAAATTTGAAAAGGTGAAAATCTAAGACTGTTAGAACTTAGATTTGTATTTGTTGCTGCTGATACTTCACTGTCACTGAGCACATTTCAACAGAATAATGATGAAACAATAGAAAGAGGATGTTTTGTAAATCTTTGATTACAAATGTGTCACCATGTGCATTCACACTCATTTTGTGCAACTAATCTGATATGCAAATATTTTATATGCAATAACTACGTATCCAATATTTGTGCGTGTTCAATTTTGTACATTAGAGATGAGAATTTCTGAATTTAGCACGTTACACGCTATCTCACAATGCAGTCACAGTGTACGACATGTATTACATTTTCTATTTGTCTGTTTTGGAAAATAATCAGCAACCTTTCTGAATCCAAGTGAATCTAGTTAACTCACCATACAGGGACCCCTCTATAGATGTATGTGTGTGGTGTGGTATCTAAAGTCCCTTTCACGCATGGACCGCAAACCCTAACTTCTCTATAGGCATTACCCGGTGGAGCTGTATGTGAGAACGCAAATGTCCTAATCAGTTGGACTGGACATTAAACAGACTTTACCCTCTCAGATCCCAAGTTCAAAGTCTGTGTAATGTCTGATTGAGCCCATGTGTGAATAGAGCCGCTCGTTGTGCTAAGTATTCACAGCGAGCGAGTGGCCGCGTTGATGGCGTTTTTATCATGCGGCTCGCAAAACCGGCAAAAGACTTGTTTGTTTACGACCAAATTACCAAAGCCTCCTGAACCCTCTACCTAGTTCCACTCCTCGTCTCAACCAAACGAAGTAAAACCAACCAAAAGTATTTCTGTCATGATTGTGATTTTCTGTTATGTTCTGTTTCCTGTTTTATTATGTAGTCTGTCTTGTCTCCCTTGTCTTGTCTACTTTACTTCCTGTCTTTGTTTGTTTCCCGCCTTTTTTGATTGTTCTGCCCCACCCTGATTTGTTCCACCTGTTGTATCACCTGTCCCTTGTTAGTGTCCATTACCCTGTGTATTTAGTCTCTCTGTTTTCCCTTGTCTCTTGTCAGATTCTTGCAACAACAATATAACAGATTTATTGTGCTGCATCCTTTCTTTCTTTCTTTCTTTCTCTCTCTCTCTTTCTCTCTTTTCTGCCAAATGAGGTAGGTCTCGCCACATTCTGCTTTATGATGAATCATGCACAGGTTGAAGAAGCTGATAACATGTAACATCGGTTGCAGTTCTTTGTACAAGCTCTCCTAATAGACGGGTGTACGCACCATTACAGTCATTGACCATCACCACAGGATGATGAGCACTGAAATCTCAATTCCCCTTAAAAATCTGCATTGGTAAATGAAACTGAGTAGGCAGGAAGTAGACTAAATTAGCATTAAGAAAAAAAAAAGCTCAACTACAGGTAACCCTTCTACATTGTATGTCTTCATTTACATTGTAAAAACTGCCAACAACTAACGCTGGAAGCTAAAGTGCAGTGCAGAAAAGAAACAAGGAAGACACATTAAAGTGCTTATGTTATGCTCATTTTCAGGTACATAATTGTATTTAGAGGTTGTATCAGAATATGTTTACATGGTTTAATTAAAAAATATATATAGTTTGTTGTATTGCACATTGCTGCAGCTCATCTTTTCACCCTGTGTGTTGAGCTCTCTGTTTTAGCTACAGAGTGAGACATCGCACTTCTGTTCCATCTTTGTTGGGAGTCGCACATGCGCAGTAGCTAGGTAAGGACTACTAGCCAGTCAGAAGCAGAGTATGGTACCTAGGTAAGGACTACTAGCCAGTCAGAAGCAGGATATGAGGGCGTGCAACGCTAGCAGCTAGGCAAGCATTATAACGTGTGTTCCAAAGTGACCACGTTTGTCTCTGAAGTAAAGGCTGGACTACAATAGAGCTGTTTGGAGCAGTTTGTGAACAGTGTTTTCTGTTGGAGATGGTAAGTCCCTTTGGGGTGGACTTTGGGCCTTTTCACTTTGTAAACCTATAACGTGCACAAAAAAGATATATAACTCAATAAAGGAAAGGGAAAAAGCATAATATGAGCACTTTAAGAACTGCATATTCATATATCTACCCTAAAAGGTACAGTATATTTAAAAAACACACAACGAACAAATGGTACGCTAAGGGTTTCAGCAGTGACGTCAGAACCAGCAGCCTTTGCTTAGATGCTGTCATTCAGCTGATCAGACTCTTCAGCAACTCGAGAATTCCCAACCTGAGTCATCTCATTGTTGACAAGGCGTCAGCCAGACTGCATGGGTTTTACAGCTTGGGCACCAAACTGAACTGGACCAAACCTCATGTCACCTGAGTCAGAGGTGACGTGACACTGAGTCAGAGGAAGTGGGAACGCTAGAAAAAATTAATGATGTCCATCAATGAATCAGTTTAATCTGTACATGAAATTGTTACGACTCCAGTGAAGTGTAATCCCATCAGCTCCTTCAACTTGTGCATGATTCATCACTGGGGGACTGAGTGCCCAGGGCCCTTGTGTAAAGAGGGCCCAACAATATGCTAAGATTTACAGCTGTGGATGTGGGGAGGGGCCCATAGAGAATGCCTTTCTACAGGGCCCAGAATATTGTGCTACACGCCTGATCACAGCGTCCCCATTTAAGATCCTAGTGGCCTGAGGGTAGAAGCTCTTCCTGAGGACTCCATCACACACAGCTTGACACTGACTCATAACATCTCCCCGCTGTGCCTGCAGGCTAAGTTTGGATTGGATCAAATAATCCTTTTGTCAATATTAGGAGGAAATGCCAAATCATTTCTGACTAACCATACAACTTTTAAACAGGTTTAAGTATTGCATTAAACGTTTCTATCAATATTTAACAGAACAGTAAAGAGTTGTTCAGATGCCAGACAATTGAAGAAATAAGGGGATTTTTACAGATTAGTAAGCACATTATGGAGGTACTTTCTTCCTTTTCTCAATAAACCAACACAGTTGTAGGGAAGTCCATAAAGCTGTGCCAAAAGTGTGTGTGTGTGTTTTGCAAAGGTTTGAGCCAGAGCTCTGTGTTTTGAGTTATGACAGTTTATGATCTCTGTTAAGTTCAGGATACCTGCCTCTGCTGCGCTGATCGACACTGTGGGTGTTTTTATACTACAGTATGTACAGTACGCAAAGCCTGACGGATGTGTGTACAGCAAAATGACATTATCTGGATCAATGACTGACAGTTCTGTTTCTATAGCATATCGAATACCAAAATCATGTTGAAAGGATGCATTTGTATTCATACGGGTACTGGTGAGAACATGACAACACTTCTGGAACATTCAGCATCGGCTGCCTTAACATAACATAACATTTTTTAAAGTGCCTATATTATGCTCATTTTCAGGTTTATAATTGTATTTTGAGGTTATATCAGAATAGGTTTACATAGTTTAATTAATTTTCAATAAACACCATATTTTTGTTGTACTGCACATTGCTGCAGCTCCTCTTTTCACCCTGTGTGTTGAGCTCTCTGTTTTAGCTACAGAGTGAGACCTCTCACTTCTGTTCCATCTTTGTTGGGAGTCGCACATGCTCAGTAGCTAGGTAAGGATCACATCAGCTAGCTAGCTGTTTCTCTAACTTCAGTAGTACAAGGCAGGATTAGCCGGGAGACTTCTTCTAAACGAGGGCGCACTTCCAACTTTGCGTGGAATACCTGCAGAACAGGGACATGGAAGTAGTTCTTTTGTAGATTATGGTGAACTTGTGTGTTGTAGCAGTGTTTTGCCATTGAGAATGAGTTTGAAGTGACGTAGAAAGCCGTGCAGATTTTGAACAGCTCACCCGGAGACTGAAAGCAGGACACATTCAGAAACCGTATCTCACTCAAAACAGCATGGACGTTTTCTTTTCTCCAAGTATTTAGATTTCCTGCTAAATACTGAATCCTGTTAGCAATGTTTTTGGTGATGTAAGGCCAGACACTGCAGACAAAAGCATTGTTTTTCATATAGGCCTACTGGTCAATGTTGAGATTTTGGGCTATTCTGCTTTCATAAGATGTCTTCGTAGAGACTAGTGGAAAGAAAACAACCCAAATACAAATGTTGGTGTATTTTCCTCAAAATGAGTTCTGAGCTAGAAATATCCCCTTACATTCACCACCAAACTTCTCATCTATATATTGAAGGTTTTTAATTCAATTCAAATCAATTTTATTCATAGTATCAAATCATAACTAAAAGTTATCTCGAGACACTTTACAGATAGAGTAGGTCTAGACCACACTATAATTTATAAAGTCCCAACAATTGACGCACATTTTGAGCTCTGTCTAACATAAACAAGTAGTTTCAGATTGGAACAAGCCTTCTGCGGGTTGTGATTGTTATGGTCTACACTACAGTGATGCAAAATACAGTGATGCAAAATACAGTTCCTCAATGTCTGCACGGAGTGGGTTGCACTGTTGAGTCAGTGGGTTTCACAGTAGTGCTGAATGTCATAATGTGATGTTTGGTCACACTCAGTGACGACACATCAAGTCATTTTAGGAGGCTCCATATCCATGTAAATAAAAAATGATGATGCACTAAACTGTAAATAAAGAATGAATGAGTGGCATGTTAGTATTGCAATGGTTACTGACACTTCAGCCTTCATGTCATTAACTGCATGCCTTTATTGTAAGTGGCACCTTCCAAAAATCAAAACATGAAGTGAAATACAGTGTATGGCTTCAGAGAGGATTAAGGTCAAAGTAAAGTTCTTCTGTAGACAAATAGTTTGACACATGTTCTTTTATTTGACAATACAGGGAATCAATAAAGACTGGCACATGAACAATTTCAACAGAAATGATAACAGTTTGCTCTTTTGGAATCAACACATTATTTTTTTTTTTAACTTAAAGCTACATTTGCAGTTAGGAATAACCTGTAACTAAAATGTTGGACACATTAAATGAATGGAAGGCCAAAGATTCAGGCGCAGACTTTGCATTAGAAGCTGATATTATGTGTCCTGATGCGTTAACTGCTTAGAACCAGGGGAAGGGCAGTCTGCACAACACAAGGGACAGTTGGGAATGGTTTTGTTTATCACAAACATCAAGGCAACTTGGACTGCAAGGATAACACTTAAGGCACCCTCTTTGACAACTGCTCACCTCTACTGATGAGCAGGGATTTCAAGAAAACAACACACATTGAAGATTCCACACAGACATTTGAACAATTTTAACACTTATCTTTCATACATTGTGCTTATGAATGTGTGTAATACTTCGTTCACACAATTGTTATACCCAAGCATATGAGTCAGTGACATAGCGTGTATGCACAATGATCTATGGATGTGTACCGTGTTGTTTCAGGGGATAATCCAGCACACAGCAGTTCAGGAGGCCACACACATATCTCCATACAACCATAATGTCGTGCATCTTCCAACAGTTATTTCAAGCTCCAGGTTATTTTGCTACCATTACATATCCACAGTTTTACAGCAGCAAAAAACAAACTGCAAATAAAAAGCCCTTCATTTCACACCACAGATCCACTACATGAGAAAGAGTTCTATAGGTAGCTAGTAGTTCCTCCATCCACAATGGCATGTTTGGCAATGTCTGAAATAAGATGGAAATGTATACCACCTAGTGGTTGTAGCATACACTGTTTCTCAAAGATATTACCTACAGGTGTCATTTGATCTTGATGCAATGGTGTTAATAAATGAAACTAAAAAGGCCTACTAAATGAGAGTGGTCATGAATAAAATGTAGTAGCATAGTGGGTTCAGTATCTGTGGATAAAGAGAGTCGACTGAAATTGAGTATTTTTCTATTAAGGGAGGGCACTTAAAGGGGTGGTTCAGAATTTCCAAGTTGCTGCTGAGAAACTAGTCCCTCAAAATGTAATGTGATCATTGAGATGCAAGGGTAGTTTTATTTCTGACATTATTCTATCAACACAGACATTTACATCGATAGCCTGGTGTTATTTATTTGCCTCGGATGTACTGTGGAGTGGGTAAGACTGTTTTTAGTGGCAGGCTAGCAGATACTGTTGACTTGCGCTAGCCTAGCACCAGCGAACTCTGCAACTGGAAGGACTGGATGAAAAGTGTCTCCACTGATAAATAACACACTGGCTAACTTGGAAAAGAGGTCCTACGTCCAAAATTCTGAACCAACCCTTTAACTACCAATACTGTTCTCTAGTGAGGTGGAGGTTCAGTGCAACAATACAGGAGGAAAAAATAACTGGCTGTGTCTTGTCCCCATAACATGCAGCTTATGAGCATGAAATGATTTAGACATTTTCCATTTATTCACTTGGTCCTTGGAGTGAATGTTAACAATTACAAATAGAAAACCCTCCAAGCTCAGTTGCAAGTTGGTCCGATGCATTTCCAGTGATGTTTCTGCACGTTTGCCATTATTTGTGCCTGATCAGAGCCTCTAGATGCTGGTCGCCCCCCAACAAATGGGTTTCTTAACATAACACACCCTGATGGAGGCTTTAGCTGTGTTTGTAAAAGTTTAGACCTTCACAGAGCACACATTTGTATGCAGTATCGCTTAAAAGACTGTGAAAGTGTTTCTGTCCACAGAAACTCAAGCTTTCAAAAGTAGTTCAACTTGCTTTGCTGGAAAAATGTTAACCCTGTCCTAAACAAAATTTAAATTCTGTGCATAAATAAAAGCAAAATTATGACCATTGCATCTCTTGCTTGATTATAACGAGGTAAAACAGTAACATGTTTCACACATTACATTACTTTTTAAAATCCCAGAGCAACTTTGGCACTGATAGAAAAATAAATTAATAATTCCAGTCGTGACATGTTTTGATAGGAACGTTTCAAGTAAAAATGCAGCCTGTGGCACAAGGAAATGAAGAAGGATCTTCTAGTCAAGACAGCTGAGCTACAATAACATAGTGCCACTTTCACTTTCTAGTTGTCAGTTTCTCTCTCATATGTAGTGAGCACATCCAAAAACAATACAATACAGCTTAAAAAGGGATATGACAACACTGTGTTTTAAGTATTGTAAGCTAAAGTCTTAGTTATACTTTAGTTTAGGGATCGATTTAAATATATTTAGGCTTAGGAGATTCAAATATCCACATAATGAAACATACAATTAATATGCTAGTAGAGATTTTTGAATAATTACTTTCCCTTTTCCCAAACCCTATTTAAGACAACACCCCTACCCCCTACAACATTTACAGCTGCAGTGGAATACATCATATTTGCATTGAAAATGAATGAGCAAATAAAATCATTACACTTCAATAAGATTACAGAAAAGCTAGTCTAATAAATTATGACTAATGAAAGGAAAATCTTCCATATCTTTAAACTGGACTCAGTGCTATAATGTTTAGTAAATCCCCCACAGTGCAGAACCAAAGGGTCCCTGGGGTGGTGCCTTGGGGTGCACCTGTGCCCTAGCTGCGGGCTGATTGCGCAGCAGCAGTCAGTGGCAGGTCCCTGTGCCGATGGTGTCTGGATATGGCTGTCCCCATCCTTCAGTTGGTCTCCATCCCTTCATTTCAACTCGTCTTCTGTGGTTCAATGTGCAATGTAGGCCAAACTCCACAAAGAAACTGAATAAAGTTAGGACAAATAGTTAAATTAATGAATAAATACATTAATGAATGCAATGACATAAAAGCTATAATATATACAAAGGCTAAGGAGCTAGACATACCTTTACATTTGGTCTGTACTTGAGGTAGGTTGACCTGATCTGCAGGCTAAAAGAAGATGAACCTTAGATGTGAATGTCTCATCACAATTAAACTGACTTTGGCTGTCTCCCGTTACTGAAACAGGAACTTACCTAAGAAGTATGTGCAGGTAGGATCCAAGGCCTGTGAAGATATGCCACCAGGCATGGAACTGCGTTACTACTCCAACACCAGAGGGCAGCGTTTGTCTACTGGCTCTGAGGGACCAAAAAAGTGTTGACCCGACAACTTCAATTAATAACAAAACAAAAACTAGTATCTCCAACAGTATGGGATTCTCCAGAAGAGGATGCTACAAAATTGTCTTTATAAATGTTTTATTTTCTAAATGTTTGTGCTTTTAGATAAAAAATATAAAGTTATTCCACAGTAAATGAGCGGATACATTTCCAGGGATTGACATGACTTTGAGTTTGCCTGACTTCACCTTGAGATGAGAAAAAATTATTTACAATATTGTTGTGATGTCACATAAAGGTTAATGTCCCTGACTGTTTAAGTGAACATTTTCCACACCACTGCTTTTAAAAGGAAGACTAACTTTGCTCTCAGAATTCCAATTTTTTCCCACAAAAGTTAATACATAATAATAATAATAATAATAATAATAATAAAAACACGAATAATAATAATAATAATAATATTTGTCCAATGCTAATACTCACCTTAATGTGTCACAGAATATGTTGTCAATGTTCCACAGTAGGAACCCAAACAAAAAGATTCCTAAGGAGGTGTAACACAGCGGTCTGAGCCATGGGTACACCCTGTCATTGAAACCAAATCCACATGGAAAGCCTTTAGCAAGTTGTTACTAAATTGAATTTAATGAACAACCATTCCTTAGATATGTTAATGTTTTTTTATTTTAACAGTCATCTTGGCAAACTTACCACGTAACGATGAAGACAGATCGCATCACTAGACAAGCTACTAGAGCACCATACATGACCTAAAAGAAGACACAATTATGTATTTGGCTTTGAAACACAGCTAGGGCTTATGGGGCAAGACAAATACAATTTTTGACTACTAAATATTAAAAAAATGTTTATCAACACTGAGCTCTGGTGACTACCAATTGCTGAATTCCAGGCAGCCTAAACTCAACATTGAGATTATTGATTACATAACCTGCTAATACAGTCTGCTGCCATAGCAAAGTTGCAAGGTTTTCTCTCAAATGTGTCTCTTTTAAACAATTTTGATCCTTTCGAGTGTGATGCTCATTTACTGCCAGTCACTTTTAGAGCTATACACTGTTATTTATTAAACTTTTACCTATTCAGGTATAATAATTCTTAAAATGAAACAATATTTTGAATGAAGCCAAAAGGGATGGGATTCACTGTGCTAGATAACAGTACAGTAAACACACGTTCTATATCTATCTGTTGCTTTGTTACATTCTATAATCCACATAAATGAGGAAATTCAAAACAAATGGCTACAGTCCATAAATACACATGAATGAGGAAACTCAACACAAATGGCTACAGGCATTCAGTGCAATCTCATAAAAAAGTAGAACACTACTCATACTTAAGTTGCCATTTGAACCCCACTCTATGTACTTGTTTACTGTGCTTCAACAGGGGCATTATCGGTCTCACCATGAGCCACCATAGAGCAGTGTGATCAGTAAACAAAGCCCGTTCCAAAGAGTAAACAAAGGCAGCTTTGTCACATTGTCCTTAAAGTGCTGACACACCAAGGAGATCGGCGGCCATCAGTCCAAGTTAGGCCAACGGAGAGAGTCCGTCATCCTAGTTTTTGCGGTGTGTTACGCACCCATCGCTACTCATCGACCCTCGTCTGCTATTTTTTGGCCAATTCAACATTCAATTGGCATCTGAGACGTCAGTGAGAGGAATCCATCTGATTGACTTTTCTACTTAAGGAAATTAGTGCACATAAAGAAAAAAGCCAGTGAGGAAAACAAGTAAACGACTGTGAGGGCACACAGAAGGGTCTTCTCGTTTTTTCATCTTGATCTGATGGTGATGAAACTGGCCAAAATGGCATTCCAATATTACTTCTAAAAAAACACAGAGGTTTGAACTATTCAATTATCTATTTTTACCAATGCCCATGAGAGGGCAGACGTACAATGAGATACATAACTACTTGAGTAGGTATTAATATTTCAAAATAAACATATTTTACAAGATCTAACTGTAGGTATCATAGCAACGGTTTGTATTTCAGGTTTCCCTTTTTGAATGACTAATCGCTTACTGCCGGTTGCTGGCATGGAGAGTTATTTCCTCTCATGCAGGCGCAGAACATACATGGTAGATGGCCACCGGCTGTAGTCTGTGCAGTGTGTTCAAATGGAACTTTTTGGCCAAGACACAAGTGATGTGAGGCAAACTGCCACTAGTTCTTTGCCGTCTGCTTGGTGATTCAGCACCTTTACTGTTGTAAAGCAACACATAGACAATGTGAGACCCTAAGTACAGATAAACTCTGGGTATAACAGAAGTGGCTTAGCATATCTTTAAGGGTTTATACAGTATGTTTACTGTATTTGTTTAGGGTTATGAGATTCTTCTTCTTCTTGGCAACAAATATATATATATATATATATATATATTTTTTTTTTTTTTTTGATCCCACAGTTGAGGATTCAGTGCTCAGTTTAGGCCCAAGTATCTGTGTGTGTGTTTTTTTTTAATGCTATACCTTAATAAACCTTTAAATAATCATCAGAAAACAGTAACATTGGAACAGTAACAGGGTTGCAGAATTTTGCTTTGGCATGAAATGCTTCTTTATGTTTAACAACCAGCAAGCACCAAACTGAGTGTTGCATGCTGTCTTTGCAAACCCAATATTTACGCAAAGTAATACATGACTTAAGGCACGCTGAGCCCTAATAGCAAACAATGAGTAATTTGAGCCAGTTGACCACTCCCTTACCTGATGAAAGACTGGCTCCTTCCACTGTAAGTATACCTGCAAAGATAAAAACAGAAACTACTCAAAAGGATATGATGGATGTTATGCCTTACTTACATTATGGTTCAAACTAAATGATCACTGTTATAGTGAAAATGGATACTCACCACAGTGACTGAGACACTGAAGATCAATAACAATGCAATCAGAAATAAACTGATGCTCTTCTCTTGTTTAAAACACTCATATCTGAAAAAAAGAAGCAAATGTGATTATTAGTGCTGTCAGTTAAACGCGTTATTAACGGCGTTAACGCAAACCCCTTTTAACGGCGTCAATTTTTTTATCGCAAGATTAACGGTCTTTTTGGCCTAGCAAACTTTGTAGTTTTTTTCACATGCTGTTGCAACAACTAGTAACGTTAGAAAAACTACAACACCACACCGGATCTAGCTAGACCGGAAACAAAACAGGCGCGCCACACACACTTGTTTGGGCTTGCGAGCCGGCCAAAGAGTAGTAGGCTAACGTTATGTTTGGCGAGCGCGAGATGCCGAAATGGATGCCAATAAGATTCTGAATGGAAAGTTTACTTTTAAAAAGTTGCCAAATGGTCCCATTGACAAGACCAAAGTGATCTGTGTGTTTTGTCGTTGTGAACTGAGCTATCATCGCAGCACGTCCAGTCTGAAATACCACTTGATGGCCAAGCACACAGCTGATGCCAATTCTCCGCCCCCTCGACAAAGCCGTTACATTGTGTGAGAGATTATTTGCTCCAAGTGAGAATGTTAGTGTGAAATTGAACACTACAGTATGCCAAAGTTGTTTTCAATAAAAAAACATTTGCACAAAGCAAGCCGATCCACTTTTCCATGTTGATAAGGGCATTAAAATGAGAAAAAATAATGGGACAAAAAGAAATCAAGGGCCATTTAGAATAGATAAAAATGTGCGATTAATTGCGAGCTAACTGACATTAATGCAATTAATCACGATTAAATATTTTAATCGTTTGACAGCTTGGATAACCATAAAGAATCAAGAAAGTGAATAACAGAAGGTTGGGGAGGGACTACATCTTAAGACTATCCTAACCCTGTTGGAACATGTTTCGGAGTGGTCTGGAGTCTGGAGAGAACCTTGGGCTACACATGTAACCCTCTATTCTCTATCGTCTCTCGACTAGGGCTCTCGCTGTTATTGCATTACCGCAGTGTCCCATCATGCCCACAATAGAGTCAAGCTTATTACCGTGTCACTGCTGTTTTGTTTTGTTACTGTCAATATACAGTGTTCAGTAACCGTGTAATACTGTGACAGGCCTACTCTCCACCCTACATATTCCATATGTTCGGGGACAGTGAAAGACACACCTCGACCCAGCAGAGCGCTCACCCATGTGCAAAGATGAAGGAAATTTTATTTTTATAAATATTGGATGTTGTGGACACCACACTTCCCCCAGCAGGTCACCCTGTGTAAAGTTAACTGGCTACTCCTACCAACAGCTGTCCCTGGATCGACACAGCTCTTGCATTCTTTCGAGCATGGCATCCATCATTTTAGTGTTGCTTTCCCCAGACAGAATTGGAGGGGTACAACAAGGCCCATAAAGTATGATCCACAGGAGGCAGTGGTTCACAGCCAATTCTCTCCCAATCATGCACACATGCTAACCATCTTCATAGACATGGTCAGTGATGAGCATTAGATGGTTTAACAGTTAAACAAGCTGTGGAATGTGGAAGGTATCCTCATATCCCTTTAGAATCAATAGCACCATTACATACAATACACTCTACAGCCACAATAAGATGATACACTGCTTTCTTGGAATGGATCAAGTGATCAGTAAGGAATTCGATGGTTCATTTAACAGCCACAATCACACTAAATATGTTCTCAGTGACCGTCAGTCAAGGCTTCAACATCAATAAATCCAAAAGGTTGAGCCACTTACAGACAGTAGACAAAGATGCATGTACTGTAAATCATTGGCAACTCGTCCAGTAACTGCAAATGAGAATACAAAGAAAAGATATATTAATTCATCACATCACTTTGTTTTAGCATAGTTTAACATTGTGTTAGGTAGCAAATGCTTGAACTCATAAAAACATTATGAAAATTTCCCAAGGAAACAAATCTGATTCATGCAGTTTCAGCAAGAAATTGATATCCAAAATCAAAAAGATAACTCTCAGCGGTCACCCCGTCATGATTATGTACCCACTTTTTGCTGACATATTAACATTTCAATGTAACACTGTAGCCCACCTGCATCTCATATAGCAGCGTCATGTGGAAGCACCAGGAACCAACACCAACAGCTGGGCGATGCACAGACAACCCCATAAAACATTAAAACTAAAAGTCAGGACATTCTCAATGTGATTGATGGCATCAGCAGTACACTGTACAAATGGAAACTATCTGTTGTCAATAACTACAATATGTAAACAAGAGCTGTGTTTGCTTCATTATTGTCACTAATCTAGAGCTAGGTCATTTGTGGTTTCAACAGACTAACCTGCCAGTCCGAGGAAAGAGCAGACGTAGCGAAACTCAAGGCCGTCTCGAAACGTCTGGATGGCCCCACAAATAGGAGGAAGAATCATAATCAAGTTGCTGACAGTGTTCCCTGTTCGAAAAGACAACATAGACAAATTAGAGCCAGGGGCGTAGCACACAATTCTGGGCCCTGTAGAAAGGCATTTTCTATGGGCCCCTCCCCGCATCCACAGCTATTCATTCTAGCATCTTTTTGGGCCCTCCTCACATGAGGGCCCTGGGTACTCAGTCCCTTTTCCCCCCCAGTCCGACGCCCCTGATTAGAGCCAGAAGACAATAATCTGTGCAACATCTGAGCATCTTTGAATGATCACCTCTGTGATTGGGTGACATGACAGCAGTGGGAGTTCTGTGGGACAGGCCGGGTTACATATTGTCATTATTATAACACCAGCATGAATGGTATCTTTTTACAGAAACCTGATCACTGCACTAGGAATCCATGCGCGTGTGACTGCTGCTATGTTTGCTGCCACCATACGTGAATTTTCTATTTTATTACATAGCAATATATCACACATATTACACAGCAATGATATGCTTGAATTACTGTGCGTCTGTCACTTTAACTATATATTACTGGTAATTTAGTAGTATTTGGGTTAGCAATTGCAGGTACAGGTAAAGGATAAATGGGCAGATAGAAAATGATGGGTTCTGGCTAGGTGCCACTTTTAGATTGTTTTTTAGGGCTGTAAAGATTAGTCGATTAAAAAAATGACACAAAATGATCAGCAACTATTTTGATTGACTAATCGTTTCAGTCATTTTTCAAGTAGTTATGCCAAAAATGTAATAATTCCAAATACTCAAATGTGTCAATTTGCAACTTTTTTAGTCTCACATTGTAGTAAAATGAATATTATTGGCGGTGGCACTGTGTTGCAGTTGTCGCCTCATAGCAAGAGGGTTTGGGGTTCTAATTGTGTTGCTACCCTTTTTTGTTTGTAATGTTGTTATTTGTAAGAGATTAGTTTATTAATTCTGCCCTATTAAGTGGCCATATTATGCTCATTTTCAGGTTCATAATTGTAATTTGAGGTTGTACCAGAATAGGTTTACATGGTTTAAGCTCCTCTTTTCACCCTGTGTCAGGTCTCTGTTTTAGCTACAGCAGTGTTTCCTCTATGTTGATAGCATAGTGGCGGCCCGCCACGGTAAAATTTCCAGCGCCACGGTATCAGAAATACACCGCTCCTTCAGCTGTTTATGAAAAGTCATAAAGTCGTAGCGCCGTCTGCTCTACTGAAGTCAAGCAACTGTCATCATCTTCTGGATGGTTTTAAGGTAACGGTCAGTAGCTTACATTAGCAGATAAGCCCGTACTCTGACGTCCAACACCCCCGCTGAAAATAATTCTAGAGGAAACACTGTACAGAACATCTTTGTTGTCAGTCGCACATGCGTAGCAGCTAGGTAAGGATTACATCAGCTAGCTAGCTGTTTCTGCAACTTCGGCCTGTACAAGGCAGGATTAGCAGGGAGACTTCTTCTAAACGAGGGCGCACTTCCAACGTTGCGGAGACTTCCAACTAGGGACATGTAAGTAGTTCTACACAATTTATTTTGTAGATTAGGGTGAATTTGTGTGTGTTGTAGCAGTGTTTTGACATTGAGAATGAGCTAGCATGCTAACGGTTAGCCCCCTAGGCCCCTCGTTTTGGCTAATGATGTAGAAAGCCGTGCAGATTTTAACCAGCTCACCCGGAGACTGAAGGCAGGACACATTCAGAAACCCATATCTCATTCAAAACAGCATAAATGGTTTTTTTCAAAGTTTGTATGTGTGTGGAAGCACCAGAGACACAAAATAACACCCCAAATCCCAGAAAAGGTGATTTTTTTTCATTATATGGGCACTTTAAGCCATTGCTGTGTACTTACTGTACAGTTAGTACATCATAGGCCCAAAGGGAACCTGATAAAACAGAGGTCAACACTGATCCTGATGTTGAACTTTCTGGGCGTGATGATGTACAAAGTTAGGTGTGGAAAACAATTGGGCTTACCAGGATGTTAAGTAGTTTGAAAACTAATACTGCTTTATTTGCATGTGTCTGATAAAAGTCAGGGTGTTTCCACAAGTCCTTAGGGGACAGTTCATAATGTGTGGACTTTGGTTACTGATAATAAATCCACACACCAAGATTTCTACAGCATGTGAGTGGTTTGTTTTTCCACATTTCAATGAAAACTGCAATCACATGAATGTGATGAGACCCCTGACCCGAGATACTTTTTATTCTTTATGACCTCCCTTTGTGTCTGCTTTCTCTGCTGAGGTTTTAAAAAAAAGAGAGAGAATTCACAAAAGTACACATTAACAATGCCACATTCCAGCCATTGTAACCTGAATCAATGTTTAAATGCCAAACAATTGGGGCAACCAAAAAAAAAAAAAAAAACAACTACTTACCTAGACCGTGTGTCATTTGTGCAAACAAAAGCTTCAACTGTCAGTAACCTTGATATGCGGCATTCAAACCAGTCCCAATGTTTAGGAACTTTTCAATGAAATGAATACAGTACTATGCTAAATACAGTAGACCTACAACATGTACTCCACAACTTACTTTTTAGAACAATAAAATGAAGTGTGTATCACTACAAAGGCCTCTTGGCATGGACTAAACTCTGATCCACTTGGCTTCAGTTTACCTTGGCCTAGGCTAATGCTGTTGCATCACTTAGTACACTGAACACCATTGACAATAAGACAACAGCATCTGGAAGGTCCCTAACACACTGTGAAAAATGTACTTTAGTTCACCTTGTTTCTACAATGAATATACAATGAATCTGTGAGGTAGGCTTAATTAATTTATGAATTCTGCACACTAGAGTAGAATATTGGATTCCTATCTGAATAACAAGTTTGGCAGGTATTATTTGAAAAAGGCTTGCTTTGTATTACAACTATTTTGAATACATTCCATTTTTTTACTTCCACAAGCTTAAATTGCCTGCACAATAATGAGTAACCTCAAAGTATTATTTTCAGTTAAATGTTTGTCCTATGTTGTTTGGCCCAAATGCTTTTGAAGGAATGCATGTGTCACTGCATGTTAGAAAAAGCTGACGTCTAATTTTCCGCATGAAGTCCTGCTGACATGAACAGTTTGACATTAACAATCTTTAAATCTAAGATAATGGTTCCCGAGGAGCCTGTTGTTATCGTTAGACAAAGCAATGAGGCGTCCTGATAGTATGGAGGAAATGTTTCATCAAGTTTAGCTAGTCTCGCATTGCTAAATCTACCTACAAGTGATTGCACCTTGTAAAGGGAAACATTCAAGTCCACTTTCCATAGTCGATACAAATAGGCGCATATGGGGAATACTGTTAATTAAACTGTGATGTGTCTATGGTGACGTTAGCTAACACTTGATCGTGCGGAGTAATAACCTAACGTTACAGTAAAGCTGTAGCTATGCAAAACAGCTCGACGCAGAACGGAGTGACTAACGTTACAGCTTTTCTTTTTCCTCATTAACGTTACAGCTCTAGCTAATACCGTTAGTTGTTAACATGCCGTATGAGCTAGCTAACATTTATCAGCCGAGCTAACACGATAACATAAATCCCTACTTCATGTTTACGTTATTCAGTAGCGACTGTACGTATCATGGGGTACGTGACGTTACACAGTATGGCTGTCTGTCCTCCCTCCAAAAGTCTCCTTAAACGAACCACAAAATTGACCATTTTCAGGAAAAAGCGACGTAATTATATCGTACTTACAAAATTCCGCAATGTAAAAAGAGGCAACATAATTTTCTTCGCACCAGTCCAGCGTTGAGGTCGGCCGCCCCCAGTATCCCTGCCTATCTGCCGAGGGAGCCATGATGGAAGAGCAGGAGGCTGTTGGTACTAACGGATTTGTAGTCCCATCACAGCACGAGCAGTCCTCGCACGAGCCCTCCTCCTCACGAGCGATGGGAAGACAACAAAGTCCAGTAAGACTGCAGCAACAGTTGTTACACTAGCTGAACTACAGATAACAGTGAAAGGGTTGTGCATTTCACTACTGCCTAGTACCGTTAGCAGTTAGCACTAAAGAAAAGTGTAAGGCTATATTTAGCTATATTTCAAACTTGTATCATTCTAAATGCAGATTAGGGGTACAATGTATGCTAAACTTAATTCAACCCTATGTAACTGTGCAATAAATGTACATGTAAGTACCCTGAATGCTGTGTCATTTGAAATACCCTTTTATGTTTTATTTGAGTTACACGTATGTGATGTTCAGATAGTGTCCCCTGGTGACATTAGCCTATTATTATTAGTGTATACCCCTAAAGTAGCATCATTACAACTGAAAAACCTTAATGGTTCTTTTTCTGTGTAGCCTACATAAGGTATCCTTAAATACAGCAATCAATAGCCTAAATAAAATTGTTTCATTTTAGTACTTTATTGCCATGTGAGCAATAATTTGACAGAATTAGTCTCTCAGACAAAAGAGGAACAAAGGACAATAAGCATACATCATCACAATACAGTCAAGGGGACACAAAAAAACAGGATATGAGAGAAAAAAAAGCTCAAAATATATAGTCAGCGCTAACTCTGAAGCAGTCCTGCATTTCATGTCCCGTTATTTCCTTATCAGCCTGTTGCAAGAAACTGCATACAGTACTTTGTTTTGGGGAGGTTAGGTACAAGACTGTATACATCGCCAACATAGCCACCTCCAATATATCTCTACAGTAGGCTGAGTCATCAATAAACATCTACAGCTCGTATGAGTCTTTCTTCACGTAATGCAGTTTAAGTAAATGCACCATAATCACCAGGCTTTGGATAGTGATGCCTTAATGTTAACAGCATATGTTCATGGGAAATAAACACGTAAAAGAAGCACCTCCTTTTATTACATACAGGACTCAACCTCTTCCCACTGTAGAATAATGTACATGTGTTTCACTTGAGTCCTAGGAATGTCTTACATTACAATTATTTTGAATTTATAGTAATCAAGGCATTTCTAACAAATACATATTATTTCTAAGAAAAATGTTGCTGAGCAATTTGCCAACTGTTACTAAGATTTCACTTAACGCTGTAACTCATAAGTTACAGTGTTATTATCTTTTTTTACCCATTATGTACCCATAATTAACAGTGTTGAGCCTCTGAATAGTATATTTGAAGCAATGGAAAGGCACATAAGTACATTTAATTTCTACCATAGTTCCCCCTTTTTAATTTTTATGATTAAATACAACTATTTAGATTGCACATTCTTTATGTACTCCTCCAATAAATAGATTGTTGTATAAATTATACAATTTTTCCACTATATGAAGACAATTTTCTGTCATAAATCCATATGCCCTCTAGGTGGTGTGATACACTACACTACTAGCTCTTTTCCTTAATTTATGAATTGCTCATTATTGACTGTTTTTCTAGAAGTTTTCTTTCTGAACCTAATACAAACACTAAGGGGGAGCGTTGATGATGTTGCTTTTAGCAAGTGTTTTTCTCATTGGTCCAGCTGCAGAACCCATCTGGATGCACCAAAATATTTAGTTTTGTCTGCATATTTACAGTTTAATTCACAATGTTTGCCATATAGTGTATACCTTTGCTACGCTATCACATTCCTTGCTGAAGTAGGGCTGCCCAGGAGGTCACACAATCACTCTGTGGAATTTTCTCATGTTATTCAGCTGGAAAATCCCACTAGAGGCCTGGGCTCAACAGACCTGCCCAAGGCTAAACTGCTATGGCAAGCAGACAACAGACAGCTCAAGACTGGCTGAATGAGTCAGAGTCTTCTAATACATGAAGGTAAATGTAAGCAGCAAATATCTAAAAATCTAATTGACAATGTTGTTTGGTTTTTCTCACACTTTTATTGCAAACAAATTTAACATTTCTAACTGTCTAAAACCATATTTTGAAACTGTCAAATCATGTGTGCACACATTGTTTCATAGATAGTTATTAAATCAGCCATAATTTGGTGTGTTTGCCAGTGTAGATCAGTGCATTCAGGGAGGGTCAATAATAAGAAAAACAGCAATGTAGCCTTTTGGTTAAAAATACAGTACGCTTGTGGTGGAAAGCAGTGCAAATGATGGGCAAAAAATTGTGAAGATCCTTTGAGTTAACAAATTGAAAGCAGCCGTGCTTGACAAACTAAAACATATTGTTAAATTAAATAACAGGCACCATAAAATCTCTACAAAAGTAAGACTGTTAAGACTTGTCAACAGAAACCATTTTTGTGCTGGCACATATGGAATCATGTTTCACAGGTATTGTCCTGCATTTTCATTTTAGGCATTAATCAGGGAAATTATACTTAATGTAAGTCTTAAGTCCATAATGTGTTCTGCCAATGCAAAAAAAGCCACATAGTGATATCAAATAATCTTCAAGTTAAAAAGGAAGGGTGTGCACAATGCGTTGCTCACTAAAACACAGGATAAAATGTTTAAACACATCTCTTCAGCCGTGTATTGTGGAATACTGTTGGCATGTGATGTAAAGGAATGCACTCATGTGATATGAAACCTGCATTTGCACTTCTCTCAGCATATTGCAATAGAAAATATCCACTCATGCACACATTCAGCCTGTTAACTTAATGTGGTTACAATTCATCTCTCATCTTATCGCCCTTTGGCCTAACCATCCTGCCAATGAACAGGATGGAGCTTGTTTTCTGGTCCTTCACTAGGAAGATGAAAGGGTGGTCGGCGTAGAACAGTTTAGGGTTTTTCAGCTTGTCTGAGCTGAAGACGCTCATGTCCATTTCGTTTCCATCGGTTCCCCATTCCAAGGCAGAGGCGTGGAACACACTGGCCAGGTAGAGACCCTTCTTCCCGGAGATCTTGGACAAGTCAGCTTTGGATTTGTCCACAGCCTCTGTCAGGCCCAACTCCCCAAGGCTTTTCTAAATAGGAGGAGAACATTAAGGTGATAATCAGATTATATAAAAGTAGCAGTTGAAGTTAAGACTGAGGTAGTCTCGCATAGCCAGACCTTCCTCGGCAGCGCTGCGGAAAAAGGTCTTGCTAGTCGTAGTCTATATCTATGATGTTCCACTGCCTGCATTGCTCCGTTGCCGCCGTAAATTCTGTCCGTTACCTTCCTCTTTCTTTGTGTAGTCATTTTAAACTTTGCTAGATTTCTGAGGACTATGGTTAACTGCTCCTCAGATCTCTGCAGGGTAAATCCAGACAGCTAGCTAGACTATCTGTCCAATCTGAGTTTTCTCTCGCACGACTAAAACTACTTTTGAACGTACACGTTCCACCAAAACAAGTTCCTTCCCGAGGCTATTTTGCAGTGCCAAAGAAATGCCAATAAACCAGAGCACGTTTTTCTCTCATCCCGGAATGCTGTGTAGACTAGCCAGACCTTCCTCTGCAGCGCTGTGGAGGAAGGTCTGGCAAAGTGAGAGTAGGCTAGTCCACACAGCATTCCGTGATGGGAGAAAAACGTGCTCTGGTTTATTGGGATTTCTTAAAACCAATCACAATTGTCTTGGGCGGAGCTAGGCGCCAGACAGATCAACGGTGCCTCTGCAAAACAGCCTCGGGAAGGAACTTGTTTTGGTGGAACGTGTACGTTCAAAAGTAGTTTTAGTCGTGCGAGAGAAAACTCAGATTGGACAGATAGTCTAGCTAGCTGTCTGGATTTACCCTGCAGAGATCTGAGGAGCAGTTAACCATAGTCCTCAGAAATCCACCAGAGTTTAGAATGCCAACACAAAGGAAGAGGAAGGTGACGGAAATAAGGGACATCCTGCGGCATTTGCGGCGGCACCTGAACAATCCCGGAAATGAAACTTCGTCGATACAGACTAAGACTGAGGTGTCATTTTTAGTCTCTTGCATCTTTTACCTGCAGGTTGTGACTGACTTCCATGCTGACTTTGGGCAGAGACACGGCTATTGCTGTCTGTTGCAGCTTGCCCATCCACGTATCCAGCTGCTTCTTGGTCAGCATCTTCTCCACTCTGTCCAGAGGCTCCGTATGGTAAGGCATGATGAACACCACAGTGGACTTCTTATGAGCCAGAGGCATGCTCAGGATATTTAACTTATTGGTTTTGTCATCATAGAAGCCATAGAGACCTGGGGAAACAAATAAAACGTATTACAAATATTAACAATCTCTGCCTAACAATACACTTTAGGGAAGCTCTTAACGTTCTACTGTGAAACACCATCTCCCTATCCTATACCGCAGGTATGTTTATTGTGTTACGAGTTACCAAACCGACACAGGGCTTGAATAAGGATGCACGTAAAGCTGTCATGAAGCAGCTAGTCCAAATATAACGACTTACATTGCAGCCAATCAGCTTTTGTGTTTTTGCAGTGAGTCTCTTTCGGGTTGTACCACCGACATAAACATGCCTCTAACCTGTGTTCAGTACACAGCAATGTTCAGTTTGAAAAACAATAGCTTCCTTTTTACATTTTTGTTGTTGTTTTTTGATACTGTGATATAGGTCTTGAATTTCATTCATATTCGTCTTAAAAAGGTCTTAAAAAGTCATTCAATTTGACTTGTTGAAACCTGCAGAAACCCTTCAACAGGACTGTCTCTACCTACCCGTGCGGTGCATCATCTGTACTGAAACAGTGTAGCTACGGGACACCATGAATCCACGGTTGTCCACCATCTTATGATGGAACTGCTCATCCCAGTGAGCTGTGAGAAATAAAAATACAAAACAATTAATTTTGAGAAAAAAAACGTAAAGTAATACTACTGCACATACACAGGTTTTGTACACACTCACGTTTGAAAAACATAGCATTGATGAGCATGGCCCCGTCGGTCTTTTCAACATCCTTGGTGACCTCGGGCAGTTTGCCATCAGTAGAATTGGCTGCCCACTCGTTGATGGAGCTCACCGCGCTCTTCTTATCGCTGAAGTTGATCTTGGAGTGGTCACAATTATAGTGCTTCTTGCTGCTCTTGACAAAATCTTCCACAAAGGTGACAGAGTTGGGTCCATACAGGCGGTTGCTAATCTTCCAGGTGACGTTGCGGGTCTTTGGGTCGCTCACCTCAGTCATGAGCTCGGCCAGACCAGCGTGCAGCTGCTCATCTTTAACCTTAGCTGCATTCAGAATGCTTTTTACCTGAGAGGCGGTGGAGGCTTTGCCCCCGAGAGCCACCAGACCCAGAGAGGAAGCCACTACTACAGGGGAAAAGAGGATGTTCTCTACATGTTTTTCCTTAGCAATGTTTTGGTAGAGACCGAAAGCCAACTCGGCACTGTTGTCAGCCAGGATGGTGGCGTGGTTACTCAGAACTTTGTCCGGTGAAGCCGAGGCGGCATCTGAAGCTGAAGTGGCCACGAGGACCAGGGCTACCAGGTTTGTCATCCACATCTCTGTGTAATGCTAATCAGAGAAAACAGAAGACATGAAGACAAACATTAGTCAATAATGTAATCTACTGGCCAAAGGAGAGAGACAAAGTCTTGTCTGGGTTGATGTTTGTTCCGTTTCAGTTTGAAATATTTTGTTCACCTTACTTTTTTTTAATTCAGGGAGACAATTTTGCAGCATATTTAGGGTTTACTCTGCCTGTTTTTAAGTATAATAGCAGGGGAGTTGGGTTAGCCAGAACCATTCAAATGACATCTCTACCAGTAAAGGCAAGATTTGCGTGCAACAGCCACGTAGGCAGCTGCAGGATGTAATTTAACTAGGCTGAAATAATGCCCAGCTAGGTCGGAGTTATGCATGTCTTGGCAGCACAAAAGATTTAAGAATTCAAAAGTGTTCTATAGAGGAATAAGTCTTGTTGATGCTGATTGGTTACACGTGGGTTGGAAGAAGTGACGACGTGCTGATACACATGCAACAAATGTCAGGTTTGTGCTCCAGTCCACGTATATGGAGGGGATGTGTGCTTCCAGAAGGTCCTGTGCATACGGCCAGTTACAGTTATAGAGTTATAGTAGGGTCTTTTAAACTGTAAAAATATGTTTGTGTGCTGACAGATGATTAGGACAACTATCAGCCTCTTTATAAAATGCATTTAGAAAACCACACTCTACTTAATAGAGACGGATGATATACTGTACATCAAGAGTCTCCTCTCAGCAGCTTCCTAGACATTTTTTAACAGGCTCACACATGCCCACACAGAAAGATGGAGCGATATCTGAACTCCATGTGCATGATAGAGATCACTTTTTAAAAAAGGCTTAGAGTTTAAATGTTTTTGTCTATAGTACCGTATAAGTACGGTCTTATAGCTTTTTAAAATAAGTACTTGAAGATGAATCTTTCCTGTGTTGCAAGTTCAGTACAGAATAAATAGGGATGAATACATGTATCAAATGCTGCTGATGTCATCTAAATAGCATTCATGAAGAGCTGCATGTGACATTTTGAAATCACACCAAGTATCGGTAAAATGTATTCTCATTCATGTTCGGCAGCTACGAATAGTTATTCTAACTGGACGTGGGACTTTGAATGAATGAATGATGAGAAAGTCTCTTGTGCAGTTTTCATGCTCAAGAGACACTGCATATGTATATATCATCACTCAAATATATGTCAAAAGTTGCAGCCAACTCCCTAAATGTCTAAACTCTCATGCATTTCTAATACTTTGACATTTTCTTCAACTTTTTAAAAACATTTTTAAACCTATCCAACAACACACTGCTTATATCTACAATGGAATCTTAAGCAGCATATCACAGATCTGACTTTGTGGACTCTTTTCACATGCCTGAGCATTTCCCACCAGTTGGAACACTACACTGCAAACTCTCCCTTCCCCCCTTACTCTCAGTACTTTCATCTTACCTTATTAGCCTCTTTCAATAATTTAGCAGGTTATCCTCAAGCTGCTTACAAATAGCTCCCCCAGCGCTGACCCCCTCTATGTAAAGTTACTGTATGTAATGGTCAGAAGCAGAGTTGTCTGCAGGAATCGTCATGCCCGGTTCTCAAAGCATTAAAATCTCTGCACTGGAATCTTCCATCCAGGCCAGTCCCGCCCATAGCATTCAGGGGACAACAATCCTCCCCCTCCAGGTCCTAAAGCCTGAAATTGTAGCCCAGTTGGATCACTCAGACCCCTACCACTCAGTGACCCATAATAAAGTTAGCCCTCATTACTTTTACTGATTATGGCTGCACTGAAAAACACTGAAAGCACTGAAGACTTCCCTTTAGTATTTCATCAGTATTTCCCTCAGCTCATCCGATTAAATAAACAAGATAGTTGTATTTGTGATACACAAAGTAAAGGCGGTATCACTTTTTGGTCCTAGATTCACTGTATTAAAGGAGCACTCCAGTGATTCATCAGGGTTATTTTTTCAGACTTTAAAAAGCTCCTCAAGAGCCACAGAAAACAATTTTACAGCTGTTTTCCCGTGCTTAATAGTACCCTCCATGATGAGTAAACTGAGCTTAATGTGTGACTCTGCGGGGTATCAGGTCACATGATGTTAGCCGCACAGCCCCATCACCAGCAGAACAAACAGTAAACTGCAGGAGACAACATGATGTTCTTTGAAACCATAGCAGTCCATCTGACAATCACACAAAGGAAACACGACCTCAAGCTACACGTCTGATACCTCAGCGCTACATAACAAAAAAGTGCTAATGTGTCAGGGAAGTGGTAAGCACTATTCTGACACAAATGTGGTGAATTTGGCAGCAACAGTATGTGCTACTATGAAAAACATAGGCTGTGTATATTCACTATGCCGAGATGGTATGTTTTTTGTTGCCAGGCCCATGCCCTTATTGTCTTATGCCTGTGGGAGTTTGACTCAAGCTCAGGGGAGCTCCAAAGGCATAATCACTAGTTCAGTAACTTTTGCAGCTATATTCAGTAGTATAGAAACCTTTTACTTATTACTTTTAAATATGTATACATATGAATTCTTGACAAAGGGAATATGGGAACTCCCTTTGTGAAGAGAGTATGGGAACTGCATGATCTGGTTGCACATTTTCCCATGAATGCTTCCTTCTCTTCTTCCTGGTGGTATGTGCACCCCCACAACCCCCCCCCCTTGGGGAGTGGTGTTTAGAAGTGATCAGGCTGCAGGAAGTTACAGAAGAAGCGGATGCATGTCCGCTGTAACACTGCCTCTGTTAAGGTAACTCAAGTCAAATTTATTTATACATGTAGAGTGGCACTCATAAGTTTACGAACTCATGCTAAAGTTGACTAAAAAGAGGAATAAAAACATCATCTTTTGGAAATTGATCTTAATGCCTTTTATTAAAAAAATGAGGAAAAATCCAACCTTTAAGGACACCAATTTTCTTTGTGAATGAATAATGTATCGTCAATAAATAAATGTTCTTCCTTAAAATACAGGTGGCATAAGTGAGTACACCCCTATGTTAAATTCCCATAGAGGCAGGCAGATGTTTATTTTTAAAGGCCAGTTATTTCATGGATCCAGGATACTATGATCCTGATAAAGTTCCCTTGGCCTTTGGAATTAAAATAGCCCCCCCACATCATCACATCCCCTTCACCATACCTAGAGATTGGCATGGTTTTAGCCTAATAGCTGGTTTGATTTACATTGAGAGATGATTTTATGGAAAGTACCCCATGCCAATCTCTAGGTATTATTCGTTCACAAAGAAAATTGGTGTCCTTAAAGGTAGGATTTTTCCTGATTTTTTTAATTAAGGCATTAAGATCAATTTACAAAAGATGATTTTTTTATTCCTCTTTTTAGTCAACTTTAGCATGGGTTCATAAACTTATGAGTGCCACTGTATAGCCCAACGTCACAAATCACAAATTTGCCTCAAGGGCCTTTACAATCTGTACAACACACAACACTCTATCCCTATTTTGAATAAGGAAAACTCCCCCCTAAAAAGTGGAATAAACCTCAGGAAGAGCAACTGAGAATAACCAACATAACAATAGTACAGTATACACAATCCATATGACAAAAACAGAAAGTCAGAAAAGGTTTTCTTGCCACAATAAGTACACGTATGTGGAATTTGCCTTGGTGAAAGGTGCATACATAAACAAACAAACATATTAAACATGAATAAGAAATAAACAATAAATACAGAAAAACAAATATATACATACAAAGTAACTGTTGCATAAGTTAAAAAAAAAAAAAAAGAGGCTGAATTGGTAGAGTGCAAAATTTGCAAAGAATATATAGTAAGAATTGATATATGAAGAAGAAAATGGATCCGGTAGGATGTCAAGCAGCTTCTACGTGTCAGGAGAGGACACACAAACACACAGGAAGCAAAACTGAAGCACACAATTCACACAGATGAGAGAATGAAACAAAAACACAACAACAAAATTGCGCACTGGCCGTTGTATGACACATGAGGAGGACAGCTGATGGTCCAGCACAGGGATAGTTACTGTAAAAGAGATTGAAATGCAGTGGCCTTCAGGAAGCAGGATAAAGAACTATAGCTCAAATTTGAACATTGAGACTGGGAATGGAACTGGATAATGAAAGAATGCACATTTAATTGAAAGTTAATAGGTTTGAATTTTGAGTTTCAGAATCAGACTGATGTCTACAGGGAGGTTATTACAGAACAAGAGGGCCCGATAGGAAAAGGCCCTGTGGCCTGCTGACAGACAGGAGTCCTGTATTCTGAGAGCGGAGAGTCCTGATTGGAGGAGAGTCCTGATTGGGAAGAGACATTTACAATTGTGTAAGTCATCAGAAGTTTATCTGGCTTGGATCAGTTGCCAATGAAAGGAAGCTAAAACTGGTGTAATATGGTCACTTTTTCTAGTTTTAGTTAAAGTGCTCATACTATGCGGTTTGGCCTTTCCCCTTTCCTTTATTGTGTTGTATATCTTTTTGTGCATGTAATAGGTCTACAAAGTGAAAAAGCCCAAAGTCCCCCCCAAAGGGACTTACCATCTCCAACAGAAAACACTGTTCACAAACTGCTCCAAACAGCTCTATTGTAGTCCAGCCTTTACTTCAGAGACAAACGTGGTCACTTTGGAACACACGTTATAATGCTCGCCTAGCTGCTAGCGTGGCACGCCCTCATATCCTGCTTCTGACTGGCTAGTAGTCCTTACCTAGCTGAGCATGTGCGACTCCGAACAAAGATGGTAAAGAAGTGAGATGTCTCACTCTGTAGCTAAAACAGAGAGCTCAACACACAGGGTGAAAAGAGGAGCTGCAGCAACGTGCAGTACAACAAAAATATGATGTTTTTTGAAAATTAAACCATGTAAACCTATTCTGATATAACCTCTAAATACAATTATGAACCTGAAAATGAGCACAGTATGAGCACTTTAAGATTCTTGCTGCAGAATTCTGAACCATTTGAAGACTTTAGCACTAGCATGCGACAGGCCTGACAGGAAAACATTCCAGTCTGGATGATACAGAGGCGTGAATTACAATCTCTGCATCAGCCGTGGATAAGAAAGACCTGATTTGAGCTATGTTGAGTCAGTGAAAGAAGGCGATCTCAGTGATACCTTTAATGTGCTGATAAAAAGAAAAGGTTGTAAAGCACGTAACACCATGGTTCTTAACTGTTGAACTTTGGGATATCACACAGCTGTCTAGAGTTACTGCTACCTGATGAAGCTGGTGTCTATACCGAGCACGGCCAATGACCAGCATCTCAGTTTTATCTGAGTTCAGGAGCAAGAAAGCACTTAACATCTAGTCTTTCACAGCAGACATAATTATGAATCTGTTATTATAGAAATGCAGCGATAGTTTAGCATGTTGTTGTGTCTTTCTGCCATACATTAGTAAGATGTACAGTAAGTCTTTAGAGGTCGGCTATACAAAACCAGATTGTATATATCTTCAGTAGAATTTCTGTTAATCTGATTAATTCAAGTGACTTTGTTTCTGTTTCTGTAATGTCGCGATTTGCAAATCCTCCATAGACCAGTGATTTTAATTCACTGTTGCAATATTTACAACTACGTAACTATCATCTTACCCAGATATGATATGATGTGATAGCTCAGAGGGAAAGATATTAGTCAGATTTGATTTGGTTTCTTACTTTCGTTTGCTTCTGGTAAGTTTTTGAGTCTGTTCCACAAAAAAACGTTGTACAATTCTAGCAATGCGAGTGTGCTAGATAACCTGATGTTATGTCTCTGTTGTACTGTGTTTTGACTACAGGAAGTACAGGCATAATTTTGTAAAGGAGTACTCCACGATCATTTGGTTCTGCTCTTGATCAAAGTTGAGAGGCTTGAAAGAAACTTTTTTAAATCCTGCCTGTTTGTCCCTCGTATAGGTCAAGCTCCCAAAACATCATTCATTAGACTTTCAAACTCCATGATGACCCAGTGTGTAACGCAGGCTTTCCCACAATAACCCTGATGACATCATTATCCCCAAGGCACATGCTCATTTATTAATCAAATATTGCATATACATTTCGTGAAAGGTTTGTTGCAACGCTTCTGTCGTGGGACAGCTGTCCTTGGGGTGTTTGTGTCTGTTTCTCTCTCCCTTTTTCCCGGAGCGGCGGAATGTAGGTCAAGGGGCGTGGCCGGGCGATCTACCTACCTGCA
This sequence comes from Sander vitreus, assembly GCF_031162955.1. Lineage (NCBI taxonomy): Eukaryota > Metazoa > Chordata > Actinopteri > Perciformes > Percidae > Sander > Sander vitreus. The sequence goes on from NC_135867.1 coordinate 25,563,946, forward strand.
CTGCTGCCTGTGATTCTTCTATCTCATCTGCCCAGCTGTTGCTGATTCTCCTAATCACGGCTGCAGTATTTAGCCCGGCGGGAACCTGCATTCGGCGCCAGATCGTTACGATTACCAAAGTGGTAACTTGGCTCTCTGTTGTTGAACTACGTCGTGACTCCTGTAAGTTTTTTTTGCCTTTCTTTTTGTTCCTCTTGCTCCGCACTCATCTGTTTCTCCTCTCTTCATTCAGACCGACACTACTACACCTGTTTGCCGTTTGCCGCTGTTCTACCAGCTCCTCGCCTCTCTGCCGTGCCACCCTCAGCTGGGATCCCTGTGAATGTTTTGGACACACTACACTCTGCTTCGCCCGCTGCTATCCTGTCCCCACCACCAGCGCTGCAAGCTGTCCCTGCCTTCGTTGCCTTTTTTGTTGTTGTTGTGAACATTCATTAAAACTTCCTCTCAGTGTCCGTGTCGTGATCCTCTGTGTTCTGGGTCTTAGCCACAGCCATAACTCTGATTTAATGTTCAAGAGTCCAACCGTGTTGCCATATGTATTATTAGGTTGTAGTATAGTAATATAATATACTGTAGTGTAATGTTTAGTGTTATTAACATGAGCAGTAGAAAAATGCTTTTTGAATCCTTGCTTTCATGTGTGGTTTAATACATTCTAGTCTGGTGTGTTGACATAACTTTTGATTGGTAATAACAGCTTTTGATTTAACTTAATTGCTGTGTAATGACTGCCCACATATTTCATTATGACTTCCTCTTCCTGACATATCTCTAAATGAACTCCCCAAAAGGTCCGGCCTTTCCCCACAGTTTTCATTCATGTTATGGATTCATTCATGTATTCACCACTGAGCCTTTTCTGTGCATTTTAATCAAAAGCTCATTTGAATTCACCTTTAAATCAAATCTTTATTGTTGGTATAGCAGTGTTTAGCTCCAGTTTCTCTGAGTCTTTATCTGAGCATTGCTTCACACAGAAGAACTACAATACCCAGATATAACAAATTCATTTTGCATTATGTCCATGTTCACATCTTTGGCTTTTCTCACAATCACTCAAAAGAGAGAGAGTAACCAACAGTACAGCAGGTCCAGGCACCCTCTGCTGGCTGACATACTGTCTGAGCAGTGGTAGTACTTCCTATGACCAGTAGAAGTCGACAAAAAGCTGACATAAAAACAGGAAGCAAAAGAGCATTGTCTTTTTACTGCTGTTGGTACTTGTGCTACTGCTAGGATATTGTTAGGATACTAAGATAAGATGAGATAAGATAGATTTTTATTATCCCAAAGGAAATTTGTCTTGGACAAACAAACAATATCTGCTGTTCAATGAATTCAACACAACATAGTGCGTACATACATACATAAAGTACACAGACGCAAGCTGTTGCATCACTCTGCACGGACATGCTCATGTTGCTTGCACTAGCAAACTAAATTGCACACTGCCTGTTGTACAACACATCACAATCATACTTATCACCACCACGGCCACCTTCACTGTCATCATCATACTTGATTTACACCAAGCAATGGCATTATTTTAGCAGCACTGCGATGAGTTGAACTGCAAGTAGGCTACGCATTTCAATTCATTTGTGTATGCATGTGTCTTTCCCACAAACAAACCACCACAGGACCAGCATGCATTTCACCTGTTGGAGAAGTTGTAGTTGAGAGACCTTCTCCCTGCCACTGCTAAATTGCGTGGGATTAAAGGGATCTGACGTAATGATCCCAGGCCAGGGGTTAATCTCTGACTGCTGGGCCTGGAATAGATCTCTCACAAGACGTTACTCATCTGCTCATCCGCATCAACATTGGGGGGGGGGGTTTGAGCATATCAAACACTACATTTCCTGCATTGTGGTGAATTTTTCTGCAACGACTTCTACAATGCCTTTTATGCATCAAGTTATGGTGCAAATGTCTTTAATTATGTAAAGGAAATTATTATTAGATAATGGGGGGGGGGGGGGGGGGGTTGTGTGCACTGGACAGTTTTGATTATTGGGATGGTTGTAATCCCCCCATCCCCCCTGTAAATTTCACCTATGTGGTAATGCAAGGCCTCCATGGGTCTTGTACAGGGCGGTACAACCAAGTGTTAATTATTACAACAACCAATCAAAATGCCTAAATATGATAAATATGAGAGCCTTTTCTGACCACCTATAGGCCTATGAAAAGCTTTCATAGCTCTTGTCTGCTCCGTGGAAACTCTCCATCACACTGTGAGACTCCATAAAGCCCATCCAAAACCTCCTCACCTCCGCCCTTGTAGTTCCATGAAACACTACCACTTCCTAGAGATGCCCCCCAAAGAGAAGTTTAATTAAATTATTTCTCTCTTATCCCCCTTTGATCTCTCCCTCCTGAAATCTCCTGCCACACTCCAAACTGGCAACACACTTGATTTCACCCTCTCAACTCCAGCACATGAGACACTGAGTATCATGTCCAAATTGGAACAAACAAGGCTGGAGACAGCCAACAGGAAGAGGTACAAATCTCAGATCCCCTCCAGATAACGTTTCATACGTCACTTCTCTTCTCTTCTCCTCTCTACATCTATCCCCTCTGTTTCAGCTGTCTTATCCATCTGCAATTTTAATATCCGTAATGTCTAATTTACGGCGGAAGATTTATGTCTGCAGAAAGGACTGAAACTGACTTTTGATGCTCCATATGTTTGCAGTGATGTTTCCTCACGCTGCATTAACCATACATTTTATCAAGTCAGTCTTAAAGTCTTATGAAAATACCGAACAAGAATATGGTATGGGGATTGGAAACATGTCACATGTCCATACTGTTTGATACAAGTACGCCGTGTCTCTAGAAAGTAAATCCTATCTTGCTTCTACAACGTTCCTGAAGGAAATGAAGCTGTGTTTAGAATACATTTGCAAGTGAGTTCTTCACTTTATTTCAGAATAGCATTGATTCAGAGTGAGCCATCAACCTGTGCAAATTGACCTTTATAAGGATGTGTGCGTTGGAACTGGAAGGTGTCAGTAATTATTAATAAACCATTTACTTATGATTTGTGGAGCAGTTATAAGTCATCAATAAGAACACATTTGGGGTTGGCAAGTTGTGATTAATTCCTTTGGTTGGTGTCCGTCCTCTCTATTTTTGTAGCAATGTAATTATTAATGTCGGTTATCCGTTAATAAATGTCATTAGTACATGGATTTTAATCCAGATCCCCTGCAGCTCTTTTTCCAGAGGGTAAGTGGCCATAAGCCAAACAGAGGGATTTACTGTTGTACACGTTTATTCATCAGTATAAACCCCTTGAGATAAACCATCTCATCTCCAAGGGGTCTTACCATACAACACCGACACAAGTGAATAACAAGAAACTAAACAAAGACATTAAAGAAATAGGAAAGACAGAATCAAAACAAGAATTCAACCGACACACTACAGTCAACGAACAAACATCGGAAAGAAAGGAAGAAGAGTACATTGAAACAAGAACAATTAATTTATTCAATTAATTTATTATGTGATTTTGAATACGTGTGGTCCTCCATGTTTCCTTCTTCGAAGTTGCCGGGGCCGGGAAGCTACGATACCCATTAGAAAAGAAAAAAAGTTAATATGTATAAAAATATACATAAACATGAGTCCAACATATTAATAGCAAAGATAAATCAGCCTATTTGTGATTTGTTTATAAATGTAATTGTTTTTTTTATTTAATTTTTTTACGTTGATGACAGGCTTATTGGCCTGTAGGTAAGGTAGCCATCCACAGGTAGAGTTAGGCTTAAGGATTTACATAAACATGTATGTTTAACATTAAAACATGATGGATATGTAAATGTCAATATATTTGAATAGCTTAGTGTTATATGCACCCCAAAAAGGCCACCCTACATATTATTGTAGGCCCAGTTTAATACGCAACTCAATTTCATACAATATGTAGTGGGGGGGGGAGGGGGGGGTCCCAGCTCTGTATCTCTGTCTAGGGGTCCTTGGCCTAAAACATGTTGTAGACATCCTGAAGAGTCCAAAAAGTGTTGTAGGTCATGAGGATAGCTGGAATGTAATGTATGTACATTTAAAGCCGAGTTTCAGCAAATGAATGATTTAATGTTCATTTATTAGCCATTCATTCGTAATGAATAAAACCAATAGTTGACATTTATAAACCCTTTATAACGTGTGCATTATTAGAAAGTGGCATTGACATGTTTTCGTTTTTGCTTAATGATACGACTCATTGATTGCAGAAAAACTACAAACACCGTTATGACCATGTCCACCGCCAGAAGTAACACTGCAGGTCCATTTACCTGCGACAGAGATACCATGCACGCTGTAAAAAAGTAGCCATTACAACGCATGAGTTAGCCCTGCGGTTGGTCTAAACCAAATGCTCAGATGGACTACTTTTTGCAGTGTGCAGCTCCGCGCAGCTCCACCCACTCCGTTTCAGACGGATTACAGCTTTGAACTCTTCTATGAACACTGAAGGTACGTCTTAATTCTGGAGGAAACTCTCCTACGAGTTATTAAAACATTCATGATTTAAAAACGTCCAGTGTGTTGCGTTGCTGTTCGCTGTTGGAGTACCCTAACCCAGGACGGGAGGCCGATGTGTGCTATTGGTCTGCCTCACACGGCCGCTCAAAGTTACTTTAGAGACTTGTATGAATCCGTAAAGTCCAACAGTAAAGAGACGACATTATGTCAACATCCATGGAAGTAACTGATTAACCGAGAGCTTCTGACGTTCCCAACACTGTCCAGGTTTTTTTTTTTTTTTTTTTCAAAAAGGCTGTCGTGGAGGTAAAGTATGTTTATGCGCACTTTATCGGATTATCTTGATGTAATCTGAGTAACTGTCACTTGTGTCATGTTTGTGGAATTGAGTTGAGTGATCTGACCTCACTGGGTGCGTTTTGTGTGTGAATGCATTGTTTTTTACGACACTGATTTCATATAATTTCAGTTGCTGTTATGGCCAATAACCGCACAGGTTATTATGCCTGTCTAATGGCACGTCCTACTGTCTCCAAAAGGGTACATGCCGGTAGGCTACATTATGATACTGTAGACATGAAATATTACAGAACAGATGTTTTTCATGTGTTCTTCTGCATGATGGTTGATTGGCAGTTGTGAAATAAGTGAAACTGAATGTGTTTTGCTGAGCAACTTTAGTGACACCTGCTGCAGAAAGAAATAGGTACAAATACAGATATGCAATATCAAAAACATAAAATATGGTTACACTGGCACACACTGAACTGGGTGACTTTCATCTGACTCCATTTCCCATTATGCATGCAACTTGACAACTGGATAATGAGACCATTTTTTTCTGGCATGATAAACACTGAACTGATGAGGTAGATATGTAGAGGCTCTTTGGTTCATTTAACTATTACTGAAAATATGACCTAATCATTTTCTACTGCATATAATCCAGTTGTCCTCATAAACATAGTTGACTGAATGCTATATGTAATGAATGTATTTCAGTGTTTTCCTTAGGTTTGTGGAAGACGTAGGTGCACGTATTTGGCCGGGAGACGGGATCTTACTAGGAAACCCGGTTCCCACGCAAACCGGTATGACCAGATTAGAACTCAAATTTTGGTTCCTCATTTCGGTTCCACTTAATGTGTCGACTGAAATATCGCTCCGAAACAAACGTAAAAATATCAAACCTTCTCCGTAGTCTACCGTTAGCTAGCTAGCGTAAATGTAGGCTACTTTTAAAATGCCATATATTTCCCTCTGGGCTCACCAAAACTGACGTAAAAGCATATTAACCATTCACTGAACGTGATCGCTAGTAAACATATTACATCTTTGATGTCATTTTTCAGTTTTTCAAGAATCGGATTAGGAATCAGAATCGTTTTAAAAGTACCGGTTCGGCATCGGAATTGTAAAAATCCAAACGGTACCCAACCCTAGGTCTTACCCTAAGAGGGTCACTTACGTAGGCTACGACGAAAGCTCTGCATGGAGCCTCCGCAGAGCCATAAATCAAGCTTAAAAGCCTTATAATGGTAGAGAAAACTATATTTAAAGGCTGAGTTATTGACCTGTAGTGGGTTTCTTGAAGTCTTTGACAAACAAGTAGTGACGTCACCATCTTTGCAAAGCAAATGCATGAAGCTTTAATCACGTTGGTCTCTCCTTTTGTCCTCTCACATCTGATTTGAAGAAGGCATGTCTGACTTCCAATTATCATCTCTGTCTGTACCCCGGCCTTCCTGCAGGGCCGCTAACTGCATCTGCCAGACTAATATCACCTTTAATAAATCAGAGGTTGCTTTCAGAACTGGCAGGTGTTGCTTGGCTAATAATGTGCAGCCGGTCAGGAGAACAGGGCCTCACTTTAACAAGCAGAAGCTCATTTCTTATGACCAATGATGGATGTAGGTCAGCACAGGGAAAACATCAACATTTAGTGAAATAAAGTCAGCAGCTTTGTTTCCACTCTGTGCCCTCGTACTCCTGCGGGGGAATGTAATGAGCGTGTGGCACTAATGGAAACTCTATTTTTGGCTAAATCCACTGAAATATTAAGGATACTATTAATGCATGCATATATAAATTTCATGAAGGAGTGAACGACGGAAGCCTGGAAAGAGGCGACAGTGACCGAGATAAAAGGCTAATAATAGACGCATATGGCAGAGTTGGCTGACACTTAGTGGATTATTGTATTATTATTCAATGAGCACATAAATCTATCTCCACTGACAACTTGGACACAGTGAGGTGCCTGATGCAGCTTTGGAGGCGTGTTGACAGGAACCAGGGTACTTCTGGACGTTGGCAAGGTGGTGAGGAGAGTAGTGAAGGCCTCTCAGGTAAATGGCTGGTTCGTGAGAGGGAAGTGGTCTAAAGCCAGCTGAGTGTGAGGCCAGCTGGAAGCCCACAAGAGAGAGCTTTGTCGTAGGCTGAGTACAGGTGAACCTGGTTGAGTAATATTTGGAGAGCTTGCTTGACAAAGTTGCAAGGTGCTGGTTGGCAGGGGGAGCACTGCCCCCCTGGTGGCTGAAACGGGTAATTGCATTGTTTCAAAAATGAGTGGAATAATTACTTCTGGCATGAACAGATATTTTAAATAACACAAAACAACTAAATGGTGGTAGGTAATACATCTGATTTCATATAGGCCTACTGCTTTAGTAAAAAAATATTTTTTTCAAGGCTCTGGCTTTTACCTGAGACCATTGTCGACGCAAATGCAGGACGCAAAAAATGACAATTACTGTTGCAGTAGTCTGGACATCTTACCGTGCCAACGTTGCAATAATGGTTTCCTAAATGCCATGTATATAAATGTGATGTCAGCTTACTAATTGATTGCGCGTTTTGTGTAGATTTGGACTTTTATACGTTTTATTCCACATTGTTTAAACGGCGAAGTGGATCTACTGATCGCTGTGGATTACTTTTTTTCCGTGTCATTGGATTACGGCAAAATACGGATCTTTTTTTCTCAACGTGTCTTAACGTTTTATGGTGTGACTGCGCTTCGTTTCTGCGTTTGGAGAGGCATCTCAACAGAATGTACGTCCAACGCTGATTGTTCACTGTTACATTTTAGTTGACTTTAAGTGTCGGGGCGTCCCGCCACCGTCTGTCTATTGCGTTCCAAGACAGCCGTGCCACGATTGGATTTCATAAGGGCGGATTGTTAAATTGTTACAATGTAATTTAAAATCTGCTTTAAAAATAAACATACATGTTATGTTTGTTTTGTCCATATGTGCTCGTCCTGTGTTCACCAAGTGGTAGGCCAGGTCTCAGCTGCTACAATGAGTTTTATTTTATTTTTGTCCCCCCTGGCTCGAATATCAAACTCCGCTTATGAGAAAAAGAGGAGAGACTATACTGTACACAGCATGTAACGGAAGCTAAAAGAAACTGTATAAAAGACATAAAAAATGAACAGCACACTACACCCAGGAGTCCAGTCAACAGCACTGTCCCTGCTACTGTACACCACAAAATCAGCTAACACGGCTGACTCCTTACAGCCCATATACTGTAGGACATTTCATAAACAACGTTGAACTTAGACTATTACTAATGTGCATTTCCATCAGCTCATTGCAGGCTCATTCAAACTAACGTTCATTAAGGTCAAAAGCTTATGCGTCTGGTGTTCTCAGAATTGCCTGTGTGTGGTTGCGCACTGTTGTTTCCTTGCAAATACAACCAGTTGTGTTGAAAGAACATTCCTTGAAAGGCCACGGTACTTTATGCTGCACATATTTTATTAGCAGATTCATCAAATGTTGATGGAAGTCCTGGATCAGGAATACTTAGGCAGTCTTTTTTTTTTCCGATAATAAGTTGGATTTGGTTTATATTTTGTGTTGCAACGAGCATTGCCTTTGTTCTTTGCACAGCTCCGCTCCATCAAAAACTTCTGACTATCTTGGCATTAACCCTGATGTCAGACAGAGACTTGTAGGCCATGCCCCTATCCACAATAGAGATCAAATCAGCTGTATTCCCTTTAGTCCAGTTTACACCCACTGGGAAAGAAAGATAACAAATGGGAAGACAAATCTTTAATGGTTGCATCCTTTCTGAATACATACTGTACCAGACATCATTTATGTGGAGTAATGTCCAGTTCACTCTGTAAAGAAGCTTGAAATCACACAGCAATAGAGGACTGAAGCCTCTCAATCCTGACTGGGCCTAGTTTACCTCATGATGACCACAGCTCTGTTACGGTAGCACCATGGTAGAGAGCCACAACGAGACAATAGGCTAACCTGGCTGGAATAAGTCCCATGTGATTTCAGCTCCAGTTGGCTCTTGTTTGAGGATGGGGTCAGGATGTGAATGCTGGGAATCTGCCAACTCCTCTGAATTTAGGAGAAGGCTTCCTCAGGCCTGAGAGTTCCCATGTAATAACCAGTCAACAGTGAAAGGATGCAAATCTGCATGGTGGATGCATGTCAATTTCCCCCTTTTGAAGATTGTTGTATAGATTTGGCAGTGGATCCTAAACAAACTTTCACACTTCCCCTGAGAACACCTGAATAGGAAACACAGCTCAAGTACTATACAGCATGCCACACACAATAACCAACACAATTGTATTGTATTTCCCTGCAACTATGGAGTACATAGACAGTTAGACAGATAGCATGCAGTTGGTTTACATTTTGTTATTCTTTTAAATGTTTTTAAGTAATTAGAGCAGTTTCTGTCAGACAGTAAAAAGAGACAGTTTACAGAGCCCTGACAGACCAGGGAGACGGTCGGCTGTCGGCCAAAGTTGGGCCGATGGTAAGCGTCCATCGGGCCAATTTTTGCAGTGTGTCCCAGCACGGTTGCCACTAGTCGATCCTCGTCTGCTTTCTTTTGTTGAATCGGCGTCAGAGCTGTCGGTTAGAGGAATCACTCGAAAAACGGAAGTGACGAAAGCAAGCCAACGACTTAAGTCAACACACAGAAGGCACACACAGAGGACGTTATCATTATCTTCACCTGTTCTGATCAATCCAATACATGACAGGGCTGTCAAAATTGGCCAAAAATGACGTCTGAATATTCCTTCTAAAATTACACATTCGAACGTTTCAAACTATGCGCTGTTTTGTTGTATGGTTGTATGTATCATCATAGCAACGGCTTGCGTATACGGTATACCTTTTTGAATGATGAGATTACTGCCGCCTGCTGGCATGGAGAGTTTTTTAGTTTTATATGTAGTAGGGGATCCCTGCTCTGTCTCTCTTTCAGCTAAGGGTCTAAAAAAAGGACCCCTAATGTAGACTTGTGTCTTGTTTCCCTATGAATCTTCTTGTGACTGTGAATCAAAGGTTTCTGTCACTATTAGCTTTGAATTTTGGCATGACATGGAAACGGAGCGTTAGCTGTAAAAAGACGCAGCCAGACAAATTTAGTATGTTGTTATTTCTCTGCTCAGCAATAAGGACAAAGGAGCGGTTTGTTTTGTTAAGGACCGTTGACCAGGTTACATGCTCTTATCTACCGCCACAGTATCTGGCTGGGACATTGCTGTTCATTGCCGCCTTTTCTGTTCAGTGGGTGAGAGTGTTTCTTTCTGTCTAGAAAATCTCATCTTTATGGTCCACTCCAGGAAATTAACCATGATCATGCAGGAGTTACAGTGGGGCCCACAGATCCAAATGGCTCTGTTTTCTTAAGTGGTGTGAGGATCATGGGTGGGCTTGTGAAATGTCCCCACTAGGCAACCATCTGCAGTAATCCGTGCTGGACCAAAGTAGTCTCATTGAATAAGGAGGCCTCTTTTTTTTTTTTGACACAGTGCTATCGTCGATCTGACTATAACTTCAAGGGTGTATGTATGTAAAAATCCACCAACAGTGGATTCAAACTTGAAAAATCTCTCTACTCACTACTCTCTACTACCTCTACTCAGTCTCTGCTCTGCATGCAGTGAATGCAGACACTGACAGTTGTGGCGGCACCACTCATTAACTAGGTTAGGCAGGTTTTCTTAACATGCACAGCGTTGTGTTCACGTATCTTTACTTAGCTTTGCGCGAGCACGTTTTTCTCCCATCCCGGAATGCTGTGGGGACTAGCCAGACCTTCCTCCGCAGCGCTGGTGGAGGAGGGTCTGGCTAGTCCCCACAGCATTCCGGGATGGGAGAAAAACCTGCTCTGGTTTATTGGCATTTATCCATTTAACCAATCACAATCGTCTCGGGCGGCGCTAAGTTCTGCACGGAGCCCCGGTGCGGATGCAAAATAGCCTGGGGAAGGAACTTGTTTTGGTGGAACGTGTGGATGTTCAAAAGTTGTTTTAGTCGTGCAACAGAAGACTCGGATTGGACAGATAGTCTAGCTAGCTGTCTGGATTTACCCTGCAGAGATCTGAGCAGCAGTTAACCATAGTCCTCAGAAATCCACCGGAGGTTAGAACGCCAACACAAAGGAAGTGCTAGGTAACGGAAATGCAGCCGAAAATAAGGACATACGGCGGATTTTCCAACGCTAACGGGGCAATCCTGGAAGCGGAAGGTTGAGGATATAGACTATCAGCCAGGTAACCCGACAATGAATGAAGTTCACTAAATTAAAACTAAAAAAGACCAAGATTCTACAGCCATGCTATCAACTCTGAGTCCGTACTTGGGCACAGCAGTGCTTTGAGCTAAATGCTAACAACTATCAGCATGCTAACATGCTCACAGTGACAATGCTTACATGCTGATGTTTAGGTTACATTTACCAGGTTCACCATCTTTGTTAAGTGTGTTAGCATGCTAACATTTGATAAACACAATGTACAGCTGACGCTGAAGGCTAATTGGACAATGCTAGTGTATATGTAGGAAATTGCATGGCAATCCATGCAATAGTTGTCAAGGTATTGAAATTAGAACCAATCATCATCCTCTTGGGACCATGAATGCCGGTACAATTTCTTTTAGCCATCCAACCATTATTCCTTAAGGTATTTCCTTAGAAATAGAATGAGAGTAGATCAGAAATTCTCATTCAGGCAGTTATTGTTATGCGTACTGTTGCCATTGCAAAGAACTGTGAACATTGTAGTGGGCTAACTTCCGCATAAACCTCCGTATAAACCGACTTGGCGCAAGTCACGGACTCACTGAGGTAGTACGAAGCACGGACAGGCGTCTTTTGTGCGCTATGTCCATTGCCTTGCTGCCAGAGAGGAATTGAGGATTGCTGGATTTAATTGCTTCAACAAGAGACAGACAAAAGGAAAACGCCGGCTTATTGTGGACGGTAGGCCAAGTTCTCAAACTAGGGAGTGTGACACACTTATCAGCCCCACTGACGTGTGTTGTCACCATAACAACTAACAAAAAATGAAATTTTCTCTTGAACTGATGTCAAATGACCACGGCAACCTTTTCAATGTCTGTTCTACTTTCATTCTATACCATAATACTATGTCACTATGGACCAAAGTGGTAGAATCGCATTGCCATCCATAGAGCCATGCACATAAAAAAAGCAATGATACTTTAAAAGTCAACATTATCTTAGGATCTGTCACTTACCCCGGTCACTAAGTTTTTTTTTTTAAACAGTATGGTCCTAATGGCCACATGCTTAGACTGGGAGCTTGTTCCCAGTATCCAACATTGTAATTAGACATAATATAAATAACACATACTCGAATACAACTACAATTATGCAATTCCATACGCTACTCCATACAAAAATTATTTGAAAATGCTAAAAGTAGATTAAAAAAGAGCAATAACGGTCCCTGAAAAAAGAGACAAGGCACAGCACCATCTCTCCCATAGAGCCACGGAAAACAATAGCTGCTGTGCCAAGACATTTTTACCTGCCACCAAGGCAACACGCTTCTCTCTGAGGCAGAAGCGAGTTTAAGGGGCAACACGCTGATACCGTCTTACTCTTTCCATTTCACTGATGCTCTTCTTGTTAAAGGATCAAGAATGTCATACCCAGAGATAGATGCTGCCTACCTACCGATGCCTATTTTCTACAGTCATAAATCCTTAGATTGGCAAAGGTTGACTCAGTGACTGTAAAGCATATACCTTATTATTACCTCTGTCTCCAGACATGACTCACTATTGAATAGTGTGTTGACTTCCTCCCCCAGGTGTTGTAACTCCAAACAAGGCCCAGGACTGTCAACATATTCATGGTGTTTTGTGAAAATATACCTCAGCAACATGACGTGTCATGGCACGTTTATGAAAAATGTAATTGTATGTACAAAAGACAGAGCTAATTATCACACTTTGATCTTCTTCAGGGTTCCCAGTCCTGTGTGGGATGTTAACAGACTGGTGGCGCGTTGAGGCTGAAGGAGCATGGTGAAACACCAACCCTTACAGGTCTATGAGAAACAGGTCTTTGTGTCCTTCGTCACTGGGATCTATGGTTGCCGCTGGAAACGCTACCAGCGTTCCCAAGAGGACAGCTCCAGGGTAAGGCTAAACATTAAGTGATAATGTGTGATGATAATATATTTATATAAAATTCAAATGCGACTTGCTTGGTATGCTAATAAATACATTTCTATTACTGCCACAACCAGATTGTATTACTGTAGTACTATTATTGTATGTAGATACAAGTTGTTGCAGATGGATGATCAAATCATAGATCTTTGATTAAAGCTGGTTACTGTCGTTACTGTTACTGTGTACTAGTGCTACTATTTTAGTACCATTACAATATTTATTTTCAATACCTTTCTTACAAAACCCATTTCATTCAACAAAAGAAGCCAAAGGTCTCAAATATTAAACGTTTAAGCAGCCGTAAAAGAACTTTGCTGTGTCCTGGGTGAAAGTCCTGTGTTTGTTTGACCCATCCATCCTCCTCCCTAAGCGGACTTTGAGACAGGGCTGAAGGAAAATACATAAAAAAAACAAAACAACAGCAGACACAGCGTAGCGTACCAGCTGGTAGCATGCAGCTAGAGACAAAAGATCATTTTAGCTTACCGGTAGCCTGCAGCTTGACTTTTCCAGACACCATGGCTACTGCTGGAGTCAGAGATGACGGAGAAACAACCGAACAGGAAAATCTGTTTTCCCTGAAGTCACCAGTGTGGTAACATTTTGCCTTCCCAGTGAGTTAGGTCCAGGTTATTTTATTGGTACCCTTAGGTAAACTAGGTTTACAGTCTAAGAGGCACGACATCCTTAAAACTTTGTACACCACCACATAACATGCAACACACAAAACATTAAAACATATAAAACAGTCAGTATAACATGGATAAAAAACAGTACCACATTGATTTGTAAACAAACAGCAAAGGTAAAGCATGCGGGCTCCATGGTGCCTTCATGTGCACCTTGTTAAACTAATGGTGCATTCAATTGCACTTCATAACCTCTGAAAAATTTCAAACTGTTGTTGCAAAATACCCTTCTGCAATATAGTGGCTCTTATTGTGAAATTGCCGTCCCTGTTAAAAAAAAAAAAGTTTAAATTGAAAATTACTTGAATCGTGACCTTAAGAGCAAACGTCAAATCTAATTGTAGATTTGCAGAATTTTGATACTCCTAGTTCTTAAATAAAGCTTAAGCCATATATTTACAGTGCATCTGCTAAATGCAAGTGCTGTTTCAGTTATAACCTGGCTTACAACTCAGGCATCAGCCTGTTGGAGAGTTGCAACAGAAAGGATAAGAACACAAACCTTGATTTGCTAAGAGAAAGTGTGTGTACATCTACTGTATTTACGCACATCCTGTTAACCTAATAACTGCGATAAAAGCTTACAGTCTAAACATTCTTATCTCTATTTCCATGTACACTAGTTATGCAGGGTTCTCGTAAATGTATGTAAAGAAAGTTGTTTGAGTAAAGTGTGTGTGGCCATCATCTTACTGTACATAGTGCGCAGCAGAGCAAAACAGAGGCTGATAATGAAACACAATCCTGCTGACACTGCAACCTGATCGCACCCAGAAATAAATTAACTATTTTCCATTTTGTGGTTCTGAAGGCACAGTAACTGAAAAGTACTACGTACATGAAGTACGTTGCATTTTCCTTAGTTCATTCCTTAGCTACCATGCCTTGTATTGTACATTACAACACACTTTGGGATCTCAACTAGAATTGAAAATAAAAGCCTGTAGATTAAGATAATATTTTTTTTTAACATAACAAGAGTTCAAAAAGATGTTGGGCAGTGTCAAAGAGCTTTTTTTTTTCAAAATCAAAACTAACTTTTAATATACTTAAACACTAAAAACTGATAATATCCCAGCCTAACCTTTGTTTATCTTTCCACAGTGTTTGTAAGGCATCTAATAAATATGTAGCTTCATTCATTTTCTTTACTCATTATTAAGGTATTTTAGAAATGAAAACATTTAGAATAGATTTGTTTTAATCAGAAAGGTTGTTTCCAAAACTAATCCATTAAAAGTTGATGTCAACCCAATTTTTTTTTACTGAATTCCTAAGTGGCTTCTAGACCGGGCCCTAGTAACTGGGGAAAACAATCCTTACAATAAAGCAAGTAACAGACACAGTGCAGTGTTTGGATGTGTAAAGCAGCGCCAGACACCCAGCTGTGTTGGAAACCCACTGGGCAACCACAGCTACTGCTGCTGGATGTCTTCTTTATCACAAAGAGCCAGTGGCTCTTCCGTAAATTAGTCCATTTACTGAATATGTGAGGCGAGCACTGATGGTGGGTTGACCAAGAGGAGAAAATACAAGCACACAGCTGCCTCTTTCCCCTTTTTGTTTCCATTTGCAAAGCTGAATGTAGTCAAACACACAGTGCAAGCACATAAGCAGATAGGTTAGCATTCATGCACTGAAATGCTGTCTGGTTACACTGCAACACAGTGATGTGTGACTGATTTTATTTCTAGGAACAGTCCTTTATTAGTAAGAGCTAGGGCTGTGCGACATCACGATATATATCGACAAAGAATATCAAATGTATCATATATATTTTTCTATATTATTTCTATTGCAATGTCAAAGATGTGCGTTATTTGGACAACACTTTACATTCTGATCCTTGCAGGTTATGTTAAAAGTGCTCATATTATGCTTTTGGGCTTTTCCCTTTCCTTTATTGAGTTATATATTTTTTTGTGCATGTTATAGGTTTACAAAGTGAAAAAGCCCAAAGTCCACCCCAAAGGGACTTACCATCTCCAACAGAAAACACTGTTCACAAACTGCTCCAAACAGCTCTATTGTAGTCCAGCCTTTACTTCAGAGACAAACGTGCATCACTTTATAACACGTTATAATGCTAGCCTTGGCTAGCTGCTAGCGTGGCACGCCCTCATACTCTGCTTCTGACTGGCTAGTAGTCCTTACCTAGGTACTGTCAGGACACGCCCTCATACTCTGCTTCTGATTGGCTAGTAGTCCTTACCTAGGTACTGCGCATGTGCGACTCCCAAGAAAGATGGAACAGAAGTGCGATGTCTCACTCTGTAGCTAAAACAGAGAGCTCAACACACAGGGTGAAAAGAGGAGCTGCAGCAACGTGCAGTACAACAAAAATATGGTGTTTTTTGAAAATTAAACCATGTAAACCTATTCTGATACAACCTCTAAATACAAGTATGAACCTGAAAATGAGCATAATATGAGCACTTTAACTTGCACTAAAGTTCTTAATAAAAATGAGAAAATACTCAATAGTCAATTGCTATGAATTCTGAGGACAATGACCTGCTCTAGTCACACATGGGCTCAAATGGACATTACACATACTTTGTACTGGTAGGGTAAAGTCTGTTTAATGTCCGGTCCAACTGATTTGGATATTTGAGTTCTCACTTACAGCTTCCCCTGGTAATGTTTAGATAATGTCAGGTTTGCAGTGCATGTAAAGGGGCTAAAGTTAGCAACTAGCTGGTGAAGAAAGTGGAACATTTACGTCATGGCCAGAAATTGACTCCAAATGAACGCTAATATTGCTCTGTGTCTGTGTTAATAGGCAACTGTCCGCTAACAGTTGCAAGCACATCGACTTTATAAGGTGATCATATCTCAGTCTTTATAAGGTGATTATAAGGTGATCATATCTCAGTCTGGTGTTTAGAGTTTGTTGTGCAGTGACCCAAAACAAATTAATATAGGTTAAAAAAGATTTGTATATAATATGTTACCTTACCATGAATTATGTATTAGCTGTTTTCGTCCATCAACCCATTAATGTTTCTTTTTATTTCTGTCCTACCATACGTTAGACATATATGTTCAACATTTTGACCATGCAACATGCAAAATATGACTCACATATACATTTTAATTTCCATAGTGAACCACTAGTATAATCCATGGTTGAATTCTATTATTCAAGTTCCACTTTGTTCTACCATTGCACATGTCCATTTACATGTAACACACCTTATATTTGCAAACCTGCATACAGCATACACCCATGTGTACTTGCTCTCTCAGGGTGCACGTTCAGCTGACACGGACTTTGTCTGAAACAGGCCATTGTGTGCCGTATTTATCAGCAGAAAAAAGGAGGAGGGAGCGGTTTGTCGTAAGGTGAAGTCAGCACAGAGATCAGGATTTATGAGCGCTGTCAGAAGTTGGGTACCAGCAGTTCCAATTCGAGCGATGGAGCAACCTTTGAAGGCCATGTAGCACTCAGGGAAAAGTGTCAGATATCACACAGCTCCCCTGACAACGACTTGTACTGCACAGTGAGAGTGGTCTGCTTAAGCTTGGAAAATATGATATGGAGGCAACTACCGCAGTTCAATAAATGGATGAAATATAAGACAGTATGACGAACTCTCAGACATCTTTTCAAATGTCCTTTTCAAGCACAGATATACCATTTTGTAGATCCCTTTCAACTATAAAATGTTTAACTGGTATTATAATTGATGTTCAGGCAAATATCCCTTCCATGTCTCTGGTTGCATTACGCCATTCAAGCAAATAAATCAGCAGAACTGCCTTTATTGGATTTAAAGGTGCAATATGTAATACTGACAGCTAGTGTTTAAATAATGCAGTACAAATCTCCCCCGCCCCCTCCTCCCCAGATTCACGTTGGTTGCCAGGCTGATACCGGAGCATCCACAACAATGTTGCTAGACGCTTGTCTCACATAGCCAGACATCTTCACAGCACAGCGGAGTAGCTAACGTTAGATGCTGGCTATATTGACAGTCATAAAAGCCCGTGCTCACGTGGAGCTCTGTACCCAACTGACAGACACTTTTTGGGCTTAGAATTACGATAGGAACTGCTAAAAATCCCACAACCTCGCCATCCTCTCCACACGCCAGACAGACACACTTCCTCGGCTTAGAATTACGATAGGAACCTCTAAAAATACCACTACCTTGCCGTCCTTTTCCAGCCGACAGAACACACTTTATTGGCTTAGAATTACGGCAACAATCGCTAAACACACTGCAAACTCACGGTCCTCTCTTTCCGATTTACAGCCCCCGTCTCTTGGCTTCAAATAACTCACCGTTGTGAAAAAAAAACACTTGGCAAAAAACTTTCACTAGGACCAGGCCGTAGCGTCTCAAAGCTCTTATTTCTGCCCTGAGGAGCGAGCATCGAGGAGGGATCATCGATGAGCTATAGGCGAGGATTAGAGTCCGGATCGGGCCGCATTTTTCTGTCCGAGCCCGGCCTGCGTCTGACAGAGCCGTGACCGAACCCGGCCCGAGCCTGACAGGCATTAAGAAATTTGCGTCAGAGCCCGACACAGTTAAAATCTCTTTTTTTTTCTCATACTAATGACACATGTAGGCTACGTTTTTGTGTGGAAAGCTTTTATTAAGCAACTGTAGGAAGGCATTCGGAAAGGTCAACAGATGAGCACATCAGCGCACGCGGGGCAACAAGCGCACGTTAATAAGCTGTTAAAATGTTCAATGTGTTAACCTTTCCTGCTTGCTTCATTTCCGACTGTGATCAGAAAACCAGGGGAGACTCGTTACCTCCAGGGCCGATGTTATAAAATGAATAACGTCGGGTTTAAAATCCCGTTTCTGGTGAGCAAATGAATGGACTTGGCTTTCAGTCTGGGGCTTATTTCGGACACCGCACACTTTTAAAACTTAAACTTATTCCACCAACTCTGCTCCGTTCGCATACAAAACGTCTGCTTCCTCTTTCTCTATCTCTCTTCTGCCCACTTACCACATTCTATTATTATTATTATTATTTATTATACACACACACACACACACACACACACACACTGAGCTCTCTTAAAGGAGCTGCAACACCATTTTACAACAAATGCCTTATCGCGCTGATGTGACCGAGCCCGAACCGAACCTGACCATAATTTCTAAATATCTGTCTGAACCCGCCCTGGCCTGTCGGGTACCGTCGGGACCCTTCGGGACCTGTCGGGACCTGTCGGGCTCAGGTCGGGTATCCATGCCTTAGCGAGGATACACGAGAGCAGCCTTCCCGGAAGCCGTGCAGCTGAAAGCCGTTGCTAACTCCGCCCTTACAGCGGCACATTCATGTGACGCTTCAGAGGAAAGGACGTCTCATCCAGCTAAAAACACATTTGCTCGTTGCCTCTCTCCTCCTATGATTTCCTCGGTGGGAGGGACTAAGACGCGAGGAAAGGAGGCTAGTGGAGGACTCGGGGAGGCAATTTAAGCAACATGAGACGCAGCGAGAGACAGCAGGGAACGGAAACAGGGGAAACATGAGGAAAGTGGAGGTGGCAAGGCCAAATCATGACAGTTACCCATATCGCCCACCTTCATTCAGAGGTATCCCTGCTGCTGGAGGCAGGACAGACAGCTCCACTGGAGCAGCTGGGGATTGAAAGTCTTGCTAAAGGGAGTTTTGACAGCAGCTACTGAGGAGCAGGCTTCTCTTCATCACCATTTTCTTCACCAAGGAGATTGTCTCAGCCAGGGATTACTTGACCTGTTAGTCACAACCTTGGTCTGACCCCAGTCGTAACCTTGCCTGAAAGTGGAATCCTAATCTACCAAACAGCCGGTCTCTGGAGGACGCATACTAGCTCAACAGTGTGTTTCCAGAAATAAAAACCCCATTAATTTTCTCCATAAGGGTTTTGATTATAAGCTTTAATGTCTAAACCATCTAAGATAGACTGACCGCAAGCTACGAGATTGTGAAACAAAGGTTTCTGCTCCTTAAGAACCTACAAGTCCGTATGAAATCAAAATTGTTTTAAGAAAAACGTGTTTTATTCACAATGTCATGGAGAAATACTACACTACCCACAATCCTAAGCATAACAGCGACATCTCTGATTGGTGGAGCTCGCTGTTACCATGGAAATGTTCCCATCACCCGCAAATGGCTATAGCGGGCTGCTGCCATTGAAGTCTACGACCGTTTCTGTATGTTTGTAAGTCTTGTTCCTTGGCCTTCGCGTTTTCAAAATCTTATTTTGCGCCGAAGAAAATGTTTTATGGTCACGATTCATCTCGTAGCTGGTTGACTTGGTTCCAGGATTCAAACTCTTTATATAAGCATTTAATGAAACGTCAATGGAGATATTGAAGGGTGAAAATCACTTCCGTAACCAGAGCTGTTCAAAAAGTCGGTCATTGTTGAGCTCTATAGATAAAGGAGAAAAAATCTAGAATTTGGTTAATTATTTTGAGCAAAGTCGGGTTTCCCAGGGAATTTTATAATCTGATGATTTTTTGGGAAATACTGTGAACTACACTTTGTTTTACAGTGGTGTTCAGCCGTTTCCCTCCATTGCAAGCCTACTTCGAATGAAAACCACAATGTAGAAAACTTCATAATAACTAGGGCGGAATCATATAAGTCACGTTTTGGCAGGTGGTCTGACTATAAAAAAAAACCTATGAAATGTGGGTAGACGGAAAATGCTGTGTTTCTTTGAATATAAAAGTGACTCATATCCAGGACACTTCCACGCAAGGTAAATTGACCTCCAGGTAGCTGCGATACCAATTATGAAACGACCACGTGGTCACATTCCCACCTCTAGTGCCACGTTGCTACTGGCTGCATCATGTTAGAAGACCTTTTACAAGTCACTCTGTGTAGACTCAACTGCTTCATCAGTGCAGCCATTTGCGCTTTACCTGCACACACATCTAATTATCTCCTAACATAAGCCGCTGCAAATGGTGAGTCCAGGCACGGTGTGTTGCAAAGCTGATCAATGCTCAACAGGATCTGTTGACTGGCCTATCATACTTTACACCTCCCCTCACATGGTATTAGCTCCTAATCCTGTTAACTACTGAAGGGAAGAGTCCTTGAGTGCTACACACTCTCCTCTCTACTTGTGTTCCACATGTCAAGCCAGAAGACTGTACACGGGTTAAAAAATCTGTCAACACTTACACATATGCTATTGTAAACCTCTTGTTTTTGTCTTTGTAATAGCATGTGGGAATGACAGGAAGTTCTTATTAGCAGATTGTTTTGAGAAAATGGTAGAACTGGATAGTTAGCCTGAGAAATGATAGTCACCATGACTGAATAGACACAGAAAAAAGCTCCACTCACAGAATCTCAAACCAAGAGAACATCCTACGGAATATCTGAGTACACCATAGCAATGATCACATATCATTACATACAAGATCTTGTCAATAACAAGCAAACAAGAAACTGACTCATTTAACTACTGTAGTTCCCAAATGGGTCTGACAGTACTGTGTATCCAATTTGAAAAAATAATTAATCATGAGCTACATTAAATTCCATTGTGTTGTAATTTTGTCAGCCAAACTAAAAGTTAATTTCCACCCGTCTAAATATTGTAAAATAAAAAATAAAGTATTATAAAAACATGTACGAGTGGGAATTGGCTGTGTGATGCTAGTACCTAGTAAGCTGTATTAGTATTTTTGGCTATTTGGGGACAGCAGAAACAAGCTGTAAGCACCACATTGATATATTGTCACTCTATAAAGTTGATATAACATATTAGCAGACAGCCTAATTACAGCAGTTAGAGAGCAACATTAGCATTCATTTGGAATAGTGTGACCAGTCTGACCAACTGGTAAATGTAAGTCCAATATTCACTCTCCTTTAAGCTCTGGGTTTGGTCTCCACCTAATCCTGAAGGAAATATTTGGCTATTTAACAGCTAAATGCTATCCAGCTAGTCGCTAACTTTGTCTGTTAGGTGTGTGTTGCTTGGCGAGTATATATATATATATACGTCAAAAACAAAATACTTTCAGCCAGGAAACAGACAAACAGTCCTCGGGAGTGTTCTAATCCAAACCACGATCTTTTTCCTATACTTAACTAGTCCTTTTGGTGCCTAGACTTAACTGTCATCGCCGCATGACACTCACTTTTTCTGGCTAAACTCCACTGCCACGGCCCCTGAAAGGACCGTCATCTGGCGGTGCCTGTAGCCGGCTCGCAGTCACCTGTTGGCGGCTAAACAACTGCCGCTGGTAGACGGCGTCCTGGAGCTCTGTAGCGGCTAAACACAACCAGCAACTGCTGCTCAGATTTTATCTTTCGATGGTACTATAGACTGTACAGCGCCATACTTACTTACTTACTTTACATTTGTTACATTTTGTCCTCACCGGGGATACAAAATGTTTTAGCAGAGGCAGGGATATGTAGACCAGAAATGGGGTAATCCCATGCATCCCCCCCCGGAAAATCCCACCCTGTGTATATGTATGTAATAGTCTCAGTGTAATAAATGAAAAGGTAAACTGATGCTTGTGCTTTCCTTCACAGTGGGAGTGTACATGGTTCATCATCCTATGCAGTTCTTTCTTCCTGCTCCTCTTTTGGGCCTACTTCTGGTTGGTGGCTCAAAATGATTTCAACGAGTTCAACTGGTGAGTCATGTGATTGTTAGATCTGTTTGTGACAAGCTTTTGGAACTAGTTCAGTTGAGGTTGTGAACAGTAGGGTGCTGACCTTACCACAGCAGGGTGGCAGCCAGCACCCATCATGTGTATAGTGATTTCATGGTGTTACCGCACTGCATAGTCTAAGCAAAGTTTTCTTTTTAAGAGAAGAAGTAGTTTCAGCATCAGCATAGATCAGTCAAGCCCTAACCTGTTCACACTCCAGGTCAGTATACAACCGCTCTGGAGAATGGAGGGACGAGACGATCCCCATCCTCGCATCCACCACCGTGGGATTCAGCTACATCACATTCCTAATGGTAACTTTTTAAAACCCCACTTTTTAGAAAACTTGCTTATTGCAAGGATATAACATAACTGGCTGCATCTGGTTTGTTTTTCAGATTTTAGCACTTTTCCATATATCCCTGGGCCAGCAGATGAACCTCTATTGGGTTCACAAGGTGCTGTGATTTACATCTTACATTAATGGCCATGGATTTGCTCCACGCACACTAAAAAATAAAATCTCTCTCTACAGATTGGAGTGTTGGCTACGTTGATCACCACTATCTCTGGTGTCGTGACTGTTGATGACATATGGGGGGATGAGTGGGACATCCTGCTTGTGTCACTGCAGGTTGGTCTCGAAGCAGAATGACATGAGTGTGCAATACGCTTACTGCATGTTTTGTTCTTTTTGCTGTTGTGTTTTTACCTGTTTGGTCCTCCACGTTTTGACTGAAATTACATACAGTATACAATTATGAGGAGGTGTAATACATTGCAACTTACTTGGTAGAACATGATGGCAGTTCCCATAAAGTGGCATCAATTGATTATTTGATTGAGTGATTTAAAGTGGCATAGTGGGGTATTACTGCTCAAAAACACAACATGTCAGCACTTGTAATCATTTAGATCAGGGTCGGCAACCTTTTTAATATAAAGTGCCATTTTAAAATGTTCTTGTTAATCAGTGTGCCAGATCAGCATTAAGCCTGCCATTCTCTACCTAGCTCAGGCTCATGACCGAAAGAACAAGATCCAGGGTACAAGCGGCCGAAATGGGTTTCCTCAGGAGGGTAGCTGGCGTCTCCCTTAGAGATAGGGTGAGAAGCTCAGTTATCCGTGAGGAGCTCGGAGTAGAGCCGCTGCTCCTTTGCGTCGAAAGGAGCCAGTTGAGGTGGTTCGGGCATCTGGTAAGGATGCCCCCTGGGCGCCTCCCTAGGGAGGTGTTCCAGGCACGTCCAGCTGGGAGGAGGCCTCGGGGGAGACCCAGGACTAGGTGGAGGGATTATATCTCTAACCTGGCCTGGGAACGCCTCGGGATCCCCCAGTCGGAGCTGGTTAATGTGGCCCGGGAAAGGGAAGTTTGGGGTCCCCTGCTGGAGCTGCTACCCCCGACCCGACCCCGGATAAGCGGATGAAGATGGATGGATGGATGGATTTATTCTGTGAAGAAGGCAACGAGCCAATCAGAGGCAGAGTAAGGCGGAAATGTAGATGGGGAAAAAGACAATCAAACTACCATAAACAACAGGCTGGGCTCTGTCAATGGCTGTGAAAGAGGTCATTTCGCATGCAGATGGGAACCTTTCCAAAAAAACTCTCTTGCACACGTATTGCTAGTGTGCCATTGGTTGAGCTACCATGCGTGCCTAAGGTTGCTGACCCTTGATTTAGCTGATATTAGTTTTTATGAGGTTGAATCATTCAATTATTCACAGTTTTACTTATTGTTGCTTACTATGCAAACTGGTTCATGTTTTGACAAACTTAAAGGAATAGTTTTGGGAAATACTTGTTATATATTTGTTGCCAAAAGTTGGATGAGAAGATTGATACCACTCTATGAATCAACAGCCAGTTAGCTTAGCATAGCATAAAGAAGTTAAGTCACTGCTCCATGCCAAGACACACACAACGCCTCGTAAAACAACAACGTAGTGAGCTTTTATGGTGTTGGTAGGCAGACTATTTTCTGTTTCCATCCTGCTTTCATCCTTTATGCTAAGCTAAGGTAGCCAGCTGCTGGATGTAGGACCTAGCTTATTAAACATACAGATATAAGAGTGGTATCAATCTGTTTGCTACGGTACTCTAAATCTCTCTGTCCAAACTGACATTAATGACAATTAGAACTGAACTTTGGCTTGTGAATATTTGCTATGATAAAGCTTCCGGCCTGAAAATAGCTACTGAATCAGCTTGTACCCCTTGTACAGCACACACATATGTTTTTGTTCATCACACCTACCTGTTTTTGACATATGTATTCATTATCTATATGCACTAAAGTTTGTACTCCACCAATTAACACCAGTGTTCTGTATTTGTGTTTTGTTACCAGTCCACAGCACCTTTCCTGCACATTGGAGCCCTGGCAACAGTCACAGCTATCAGCTGGTTGGTAGCTGGATATGTGGTCCGCAGAGAGAGATCCAGTAAGTGTTGATTGGTATTATATGATTTTATATCTTTGAGTAATGTGCCTTACCCTCTGGTACTCCGAAAAGATCACCACTTCTACTCGCCAACACAGACAGAGCTAAACATTTCTTGTCATAATGAGTAAATGAGATGAGGTGAAAATGAATAAGGAGACCCTTACACCCGCTTACTCCTCCATCTTAGATTTCCACGTGATGGTGTTGCTGATCTACATCGTCATCCTCCTGGCTCTCTATTTGGCACCGCTCACATTCACCTGCCCCTGCATCATGGACCGCCACAGCCTCAGACCGCGACCAGACATCATTGGTCGACGCGGAGCTCCTATGGTGAGTTGGTTCTTTGCCAGACCTTGCTGTCTGATCTAGCTAATTGTTCTGTGGGCAGAACAAGTCACCACAGAGGCCTGTCAGCAGTGTTGGGGAGTACCTAGGTACATGGAAGTAGAGCTGTAACAATTCCAAGTTTTGCTGCACAATTAATTGTCTCAGAAATAATTGCGATTAACAATATAATTGTCTCTTTCAGTTAAATAAAAAAAAAAAAAAATTATTTATTCCTTACAAATTAAAGTTTTAAAATGAAAAATGAAATGTTTTTGTTATATCACTGTTATGTGACCCAGATAACGTAGAGAATGTGTAATAACACAAGTACACAGCCTATGAAGTAAACAACGGCTCTTTATTATCATAAAACATTTTTTCTAACTGTATGCCCCCTTGTCATGTTTGTTGCTATGAACGTAAATAGGGTCAACAGTGCCAACAGCTAACAATTGAAATAATAAAAAAATATATAGTCAATTCAATTCAACATCTTTATTAATCCCACAAGGGGCAATTAGTTAGCTAATGTTAGCAATCCATTGTGGTTTAAAAAAGACTCCGCGATTATGTAAGAAAAACCTGACAATTGGACAATCATTTAATAATTGTTACAGGCCTACATGTAACGGCGTTACGTAATTGAATTGCAAAATAAAGGTAACTGTAATCCGTTAGCATTGGGAATCCGTTACTGGGAGATAAAAAGTGTAATTAAATTACAGATTACATTGGGGGTTACATCTGAATATTTTCTGTAAAAAGCTAGGTTATATGTTGAATAATATTAATTGTGTTGCTTTGCATGTTTTTCATATGCACAATGTCTTCTTTTGCCACATCCAGCACAGCAGTTTAGTAAAGTTTGATGCTATTCTGATGTCTTCGATTGGTTCTCCTGTTTCTGAATTTGCAGCGCCATAGCCATCATTAGAAATTTAGAAAAATAATCAAAAAGTAATTAAATGAGATAAGTTACATTACTTTGATAAAACAATTGAAATAGTTACACTACTATTACATTAAACAACCAATTAAATGGATAACTTGTAATCGGTAGCCTATTACATTTCCAAAGCAACCTTCCCAACACTGCCTGTCAGGTGTCACCTTTTTAATGTTTATAATCCTCCTGATGGGTCAATTCATTTGTTTTTATGTTCCTAAGTACATAGACTGAATGTGTGCATGAGTCTGCACTACAGTGTATTCCAATACAGTACATGAACCTACTGCTATCAGGCTCAGTGAGCATGAGAGGCAACAACACACTGAACTGTCATTTCACACCTGGGAAAGCAAATGCCGTTCCACATGACTAGCTATAAACAAATGTACAGTGATGTTCAGAGCTGTGATTCCCTGCCCTCTAAAGGCACATACACTCATGCATACGCACAGTATACACAGACACACAAATCACACAAAAACCACCTGGTTTTTACCTCTCTGCAATGTACCTCAGGTTTTTAAATAAATCTCAGATGTAGGCCTACGCATATTTTTATGACTAAAAAAACATCAACACACAAATTATTCAGATATTACTATGTTTGCATGAAGTCCATACTTTATATAACATACCTATGGTGATGGACAGAGATTTTATAGACTTGGACACAATCACTGACTGATTACCCGCAGCTATAAACAGATGATTGAATAAAGCTGAAATAGCATTGAAAACACTATTCAAAAACCACACATTATCAGAAATATGGAGATGAATTCATTGGACATCAGAGCTCTTTTGTATTTCTGTCTGTCTATTGGGAATTGTGTTGTAATGTGTTCTTAACATTGCAGATAGCGAACATAAAAACAGTAAAGTTTCGAAAAAGAGTTAAAGGTTGTCACAAAATACAAGCGGAAAATACAGCATCTACAAACAACCTGTGTTCTTTAAGCTTTTGTTTTACGAGTTTGTTGAAGAAAATTAACCTAATTTTGATTATTTTCACAGCAATTAAATTTGTTTTACTAAGTATCTGTCTGTGTCTACTCTCAGTATTTATATTGAAAGCAATATCATGAAATGTGATACTGAAATTTGTGATTTTAAAGGAAGCTTAATCTGGATTTCCACCTGAGCAGGAGCAGCCACTGCTACTCTGCTAAACTGGCTAGCCAGTAGTTTAGCTAGTTTTTTTTTCTCCTTCATGATAGGATTAGTCATGTAAAATAACAAATACACTAACCAAGGTGTTGGTTTATCGACATTTTTTAAATAACACAAAACAACTAGGGAAGTAAATGTAGTTTTAGTTTTAGCAAAAGCTAGCCATAGCTATCTCCTCAGCTAGCGTTCACTCGCTAACATTACAGCTCTCTTGCTTTAGACTAGTTTGTCTTTGTTAATCTGTGTTGGTTTCTCTCTATTTTGTAGTTACCACACATTTTACATGCTGTTTTTAAGGAAATTGTGCATTTCTATGGCATAATACATTTTGATATTGTTAAAAGATGCCAAAATGTTCTTTTGACCAAATATGTAGTTACTGCATTTTGGAGGTGCAGTATTGTAGCCCATTGGTAATGCTAATTCTCTCTTTAAAAAGGTTTAAGCTTAAACCCTGAATACATAAGTTGTGTTAAAAGTTCTTTTTCTATAAAGAATTTTGATAAATAAACCATGTGTGGTAGTATATGCATGCTAAAGAACCACTGTACCTTTCAGGTTTCACTTTTAATCATTTCCTAGAAATGTATTTTTAATAAATTGTGCTTTTCTATTTATATGTTCTTTTATAATTCTACCACTTCCTGTGTATGTGTGTTTTTTACACACAGTGACTGACAGTTAGTCTCCCCTCTGCTCTAGCTGGGCCCAGAAAACACCATGGTGTCCTTTAACCGAGCCCTGCAGCATGGAGCCAGCTCCCTGGAGGCAGACGTCACCATCAGGTTATTAAGCACACATTAATAACATTTTTAATCCTTGGTTATTTATCTTGAATGACTTGAGTGTGCTCTGAAGTTCCACATATAGATCCCATACCTGAGATATAGGTTGTTTGGTAGAAAGTTAAACATTTCCATTTAATGAGAGAGATGCAGCTACATATTGCCTTGTTTAGTGATTATCAGCACATTGATGTGTTTTACTGTGCTGCTGTTTTGATTGTTAGGTTACAGGGCTGCACGACATGAGAAAAATATCTAATTGCGATTATTTTGACTGACATTGCAATTGCAACATGAGTCATGATATCAGTGGGAATGATCATTTTTGTATCATTATTCCCATTTTCATTGAAAAATATTTGAATAAATTTTTTAATAATTATAGTGTGATTTTTGCGAGGATCTGTTCCAAACAAACATGTTTTTTATGTAGTCTGTAGGATATGATTTGTAGGTATAGGATATAGATAATATTGCGATTAATTGTGCAGCCCTATTAGATTATTATTATATTTCCTTTTACCAAAGTATATATACTATATTGAATTGTAATTGAAATTCTAAAGTAGGCTACAACATTTTCGGACTATTTTGTCTCTCCCAGTGTGGACGGCGTTCCCTTCCTTATGCGAGACCGCACGTTGAGACGGACCACAGACGTCAGTAAGGTCTTTCCAGCCAGACAGTATGACGATGCCTCTTTCTTCAACTGGACAGAGATTCGCTCTCTAAACGCAGGCCAGTGGTTTTTGGAGGTACGGAAATCCACTTCACCTCAACTCACCCTGACTCGTTCACGCAGATTCCATCACAGCTATACAATGTGTTCTCCCCTTCAATGACCCCCCCCCCCCACATCATTCACCATCTTCTGTTACTACAACAAAAGTCCTTTAGGAATATAAAATCTTTCAGTTTTTGAGGGAGTCCCGGAGAAGTATTGTGTCCTCCAGTGGTGAAATTGTATTTAGAATATGATGCAAAAAAAGGAAATTGATGAAGGAATTTCTGTGACTACAAGATGTAATGATTATAATTTGATCAGAAAACATGCTAAAAAGTGCAGTATAAATGTATTTGCTTCTCCAGTAATATGAACGCTGCATACTTTTTAAAGTGGCCCATTATTGCAGTGAAACAGTGCTGATTTTGAGGATGAAGGTGACCAAATCCTCAGAGGTTAATGTTTTGTAAAGGAGATAAGTGTGCACATGCTTTGATTTGTTTAGTTTTTTTTCAGTAGATAGTGCTGCACAGAAATGTTTAAATCTAATACCTAAAATATCAAACAATGCACAAATTAGGTAAGCATATACTTCATTTAGAATATTCTATACAGACCACTATCTCCTATACAGAAGGACATAGTGTATGTTACGTCTCTGTGTCTGCCTCTCTGCTGCCAGAGTGACCCCTACTGGACAGTAGAAACCCTGACAGAGAGGGACCGGAGCAGAATAGGCAACCAGACGGTCTGCAGTCTGGTGGAAATGCTGCGTCTGGCGGCCAGGGCCAACAGCTCTGCACTGCTCGACATCCGCAAGCCTCCACCCGAGCACCCGCGCTACCGGAGCTGGTTCATGGACACGCTGTGGGCCGTGCAGAAAGCAGGGATTTCCCAGAAGAGGGTGAGGACTGTAGGTCTCCTCCGTAATAATCCTTTAATTACTTAAATGTGCTGCTTGTAGTACTGTAACCCCAGTAAATCACGAGTACATAAACAACTGTCACTAAAGTTATCCTATCGATTCTTTTCCCTAGAATCGATATATGTTTTGAATTTATTTATTGTTACCAATGATTGACCTTAATATTTTCTGTTTTATACGGTACCACTACATCATATAAGTTTCCAGCAAAACACTGCGAAAGCAGAGAATCCATGTTATGTACTTCTTTACAAATTACATAAATGTCAGACTGACTGACTGACATGTGATGTGCATTCTTCTTAGAGAACAATTGCAAATCCATTTATCGTGAAAGAATCAAATCGGGACAAAAGCATATCGTCCCAGCCGTATTGTCCTACTTTGTTTGCTGTAATGATTGTATACCAAAGAAAAGGTTTGTTTGCCAAAAACCATATTCTACAAGCAGCACATTTTGACCATACAAGTGTCACATCTCTAGATATGAAGCACACACTGTATTCTGTCTGACCAAAGTCTGTCCATTTCACATGTGTTTGTGCCAGGTGACGTGGACCCCCGACACGGACAGGGGGAGGGTGCGAGGGCTTCAGCAGACGGCAAACGAGAAGCTGTCGGTGGAAGAGATCAGGCAGAGGGGAATAACAAGCCTGACCCTCCACTACAGCAAGGCCAGCCACAAAGACATACAGTAAGAGCAAGCATCTACTGCTAGGCAACACGGGAACGCCTTCTTTGTTTGTTTCTTCAAGCACGATCTGAAAAGAAGAACAAGTGGTGTCATTTTGACTTATTTCTCATGAAAATAAGAGAAATACTTTTTAGTGAATTAAAATCTAACTATACTACAACTCTGCCATAGCCTGACAAACCAGGTCCCACATCCAGATGTTGGGTCTGGGAACTCACCAATGGCAGGGCTCAATCCGAGGGGCGGGATAAACGGTTGTCTTTCAAATTCCCTCTGAACGCAATAGGACAGAGCTACAACCAACCAGAGCAACAAAGAAGGTAGCAGAGCTAGTGGATAGGTTAAACTTTTGCTGTATCCGGTCGGCAAAACTCTGAACACATCTTCCTTTTTTAAGAATGACTTCAGTGCCGTTCTTTGTTCTTTTCTCAAAGAAAAGATTAACTCCAAGTCTTCCAGAGTCGCGGCCAAAGGCCGCTGTTTGCCAGCAACAGCAGCCATCTTCTTGGTTTAGTAGCAGGGAATTCACGCGGAACCGTCGCAACTCTGCCGTCATTATGTTAAGCCCGCCCACCAACTCTATACACGATGTGATTGGCCTGACTACAGTTTGGTTTTTCCAGCTCACAAGCCAACGGAGAGTTGCTAGATGACCCAAATTACATTTGCTGCCGCTAGGGCGCGTCTAGATTTCTAGGCTAACTCTGCCACATTTCTGGACTGATGTCAAATGTTGTCCATGTTCCCTTTAAAGTAATGTGTTTTCTTGGCTGCTGCCCATTGTCTTGGGCTGGAGCTGGCTGAGTGGATGTGGAAAAGGTAAGGAGGTAAACAAGTATGGGAACCATTTCAAGTCAAATTTCTTCCTAAGGAGAAGAGATGAGATACTACAGCATATGTGGGGTAAAAAAAACTGTTATAAAGCCTTTAGTGTCTCCAGAGGGAGCTGGGGGAAAATCACATGAATGTCCTCAAGTGGTGTCACCTGCGTCAGCGTCGCTTGGGTCTGAGGACTAAAAAGGAAAAGAATCCGGGGGTGTGGAGTAAGAATGAAGTGAGTGTACCAGTCTTCATCTCTGCTTGAAGCTAGCAACTCGAGGCTACATTATCCGGTACTCGCATCACACACACAAATCTCCAAATGAACTGGCGGCGGCCAAGATGCATTGCGGATTAATGTAGGCGCTAAAGATTTGACAAGCGAGAAGAATAAGTGGAATGAAAAGTAGGATATCTCTGTCTCTACTGGATCAAGTTTGATCCAATAAAGGCTCTGAACACCGACACGTGTTTTCAGTTAACCTGGCTGATAAGACCTCCTCCCAGGCATCTTCCTGAGCCTCCTGTTAGCTCTGTTGCAACTGTTAAAGCAGGACAAATGACAGCTTTATCATTCTTAAGGCAGTGACACACCAACCCGATAATCGGCCATCAGACAGTCTGGCGAGGTCGGTGACTCGAGTCTGTTCGGTGTGGTCCGTGCTGTCGTCCGTCCGAGGAGCTGTCGGCCTTTTTGGCCATTTTGGCCGACCTGACTTGTTGCGTCGGAGGGCGGGCAGTCGGACTTCATGACCAATCTGATTGGTGGAGTGCTAACCTGGAAATGACGTGCAGGATGAGCGTGACTAACGCCTCTCAAAATCGGACTAAAATCTTTTAAACTCACCTTTGTCGATCCGCCATTATGCCCGGTTGAAAAATCCGGGAGCAGCCAGACCCACATGACGCGTTCGTCCAATCAGCTGCCGGTTTTCATTTTTTTAATCGACAATACAGATTAGCGCCGCCTGCTGTTATGGAGACGTATTACACGCTCAAGTCGACGTCGCTTCGGTGTGTTCTGAGGTACTTTTTGGACCTCGGGGAGCCTTTTCTGCCAACGGTCGGCTGTTGGGTTGGTGTGTCAGGGGCTTTATTGGTAGATGAAGATTTGTGACCTAATAGATTCCCATCAAAGCTCTGGCCCACCTTCAACCTGAGCAGAGGTCTAATCAGCCAGAAGAACTGAAATCACCTGTGTGGGTGTCCAGAGGCTTTTTAGGAGTGCACTGCTAAATCAGTGGAGTAGTCTTTTAAAGCACCTCTCTATACTATTAAATATTCCTCACCAAATCAAAGTCAGTGTTCAAAAGAACAACATTTGTACCCATTTGTTATTATTTTGAAGAGTTTAACAGTTAACAGTTTAACAAAACACAGCTGATCCACTTTATTAGCACCGGGCCTGTGCTGCAAGCATCAGCAAACGACCCCACAACTTCAAATAATTATTAATTAATAATCCGATTTTGATTCAACTGGTGTTAAAATCTGATTGGTGAATGGAAATGTGTAGCCCCAAGTGAGCCCCGTCTGCTTCAACCTAATGTCAAAAGTCAAAACTAACTGAAACCGTTTCAACTTTGGAAGAAAATGAAACCCCATTACTCATGGTAACATACATAAAATACATAACCAACATTCAAACAGTGTAATTCACTGTTATGATCCTTTAAAGTGCCCATATTATGAAAAAAAAATCACTTTTTCTGGGATTTGTTATTTTGTGTCTCTGGTACTTCCACACGCATACAAACCGTCCATGCTGTTTTGAGTGAGATACGGTTTCTGAATGTGTCCTGCCTTCAGTCTCCTGGTCAGCTGGTCAAAATCTGCACGGCTTTCTACGTCACTAGCCGAGACGAGGGGCCTAGGGGGCTAACCGTTAGCATGCTAGCGCTATCATGCTAGCTCGTTCTCAATGGCAAAACACTGCTACAACACACACGAATTCACCCTAATCTACAAAATAAATTGTATAGAACTACTTCCATGTCCCTGTTCTGCAGGTATTCCACACAGAGTTGGAAGTGCGCCCTCGTTTAGAAGAAGTCTGCCGGCTAATCCTGCCTTGTACAGGCCGAAGTTGCACAAACACCTAGCTAGCTCATGTAATTCTTACCTAGCTACTGAGCATGTGCGACTGCCAACAAAGATCTTACAGAAGTTGAGAGGTCTCACTCTGTAGCTAAAACAGAGACCTGAACACAGGGTGAAAAGAGGAGCTGCAGCAATGTGCAGTACAACAAAAATATGGAGTTGTTTGAAAATTAAACCATGTAAACCTATTCTGATACAATCTCAAATTACAATTATGAACCTGAAAATGAGCATAATATGGCCACTTTAAAGACATACTTTGCCTTCATCAGGGACACAAAGCGTCGTAGCATCTGTAGGGGAAATACTTTTCACAGTGCATTTCTGATGCACAAAACATTTTCAAGTGACTATATATTTTTGTGCTGCGAGTAAAAGGATCCGAGCAGTGAAAGGGAAAGGATCTTTTTTTTTCTCAGTGTTGAAATGTATTTTTCCTTTCCCCAGGGAGTATCTGGCCAACAATGTGAGTGTGACTGTCTACCCAGTGAATGATCCCTGGCTCCTCTCCGTTCTGTGGTGTAGCGGGGTGCCTTCTGTGTCCTCTGATGCCCCCCAAGTCCTCCAAAAGGTGCCTTACCCCATCTGGCTCATGGTAAACAGCTCTCCTCTCTCTGTCTCTCATCTGACACCACACACACACACACACACACACACACACACACACACACACACACACACGGACAGACAGGGTCACACAGCGAGACGAGAGGACAGCATGAGAGAGGACAGAGACTGACGAGGGCCCAGCAAGACTCGGGGGCAAGGACGCAGAGAAATATTAAGGGAGCGCAGCGGCAGACTGGAGCTCAGCATGGCGTTGGAGAACAACAGGACCCTGGGAAAGAGTCGGAGACAGGTTGAGACAAGGGCACGGATCCGAACTAAAAAAGCAGCTGCCTCGCCGGCCTTTGCCTTAGTCAGGGCCTTGTGTTGGCTTCAGGACACACGCTTGTTAATGGTGACCTCCGGTGGCGTTGACTGGAAACTACTACTTTTTTCCTTCTCTTTCAGAGTCAGAACGCTTACAACTTCATCTGGATCACTTCAGACCTGGTCTCCCTCGCCGTAGTCATAGGGATCTTCTGTTTTCAGAAGTAAGTACAGTTTGGACAGTCAACATGTTGAAAGTAACCTACAACTACTATACAGCACACAGCCTTCATGCATAAGCACCAATAAACCACATCAAACAGAAATGTATGGAACACTTATTTTTATTCATCATTGCATTTTAGTTCAAAGCACTTACATAAAAACATGTGTTTACTTTATGGTACGTCATTTGTGATATATACTATCATTTACTAACCAGAGGGTCGGGACCATAGACTGTAAAAAAACAAAACAAATGGACGACGCACCTCTACTTCCTCCCAAAAAGTGACTTAGTTACAGTCGTTAGACGTATGCAACCCGGTGGCAAGTACACATTGCTTTGTTTTTCGGGGTCACAAGGCCAAAAGGTTGGAAACCAGTGATTTAGTTCATGGATCCGTATATAAGGTCAGTTCACCTGAATTACGGAAAAATGAAACAACAAAAACAGGTTTTCTCACTCACCTCTAGTGGTTCAGATTACACCCAATGCAATATTTATTCGTAATGCATTTCACAAAGTATTGAAACATTACATTTACTCGCATAACACTTTTTGGTTCAGAACTCAAAAATGACAAAATACACTTAACATATTATATTAAAGTATTCACTTCATATATGATATGAGTCTGGACGGACGTTGATGTAAACTGCAACTTGCCTTGTTGTTGGAGGAATACACCCGCGAGACGGTAGTTCTAGTTTTCATACAAGTATTGTCAATATAATTTAACATTTGATCTGCTCTAGTGAACACAGTTAGGCATTTATAACATACATTATAACATTTATTAAGTACATTTACTGTATAACTTAAGTATGTCTTCCATCAGATATGTTTTAGGAGCAGCACATATCTAAATATATAAACAGCGCTGTTGTGGGTTTCCTGTGACTGCACAGTGTTAACACCAGCCTCTGAATCTGATTGGACCTGAGCTGAACGTTGGGGTCTTCTACACTGACTATATTCTCTCTTTCTTATCTATTTCTTTTGTCTTTTTTTTCCTACTGTCTTTTTTTCTTCTGACTTGTTTCCATGTTTTTCCTCCATGCTATAACCTGTCTTTGTCCTCTCTGTCCTCTCTTTCTCCTTTGACATTTGTTCTTTGTCCTGTGCTCTGCCTGATCTGCATGCAACCTTCCTCCGCTGCCCCTTGGCATCTGTCAGCTATCATGTAATCAGGTAACTGCTGCGACTGCCCTGGCCTCCTTGTCCGTCCTTCTTGTGTATTTTCTGCCCGACACCCAGGGGCCGAGTCCTTTCTTTCTTTCACTTTGCTTCTATATCAAAGCACGTTTCATTCCATTTATGTATAACTTTATGTGTATCCGTATCTTGAAGGCCGAGTCTGGCACAATTATTATTGAGTTGTATGATTTAATTAAAAAACGTTGCCTCTACGTGCTTGTAAAAGTTTGTATCTGTGTGTGCTGTGACAGATGGAGGATGAGCGGGATGCAGAACTATAACCCAGAGCAGATTATGCTGAGCGCTGTGACGCGTCGGTCCAGTCGGGACGTCAACATCATGAAGGAGAAGCTCATATTCTCAGGTGCAGCTTTGACTACATTCACACCTGGAAATAAATGTTTCAGGTTGTAACTGGACAGAACAAACGAGCATAACATCCAGATAGAAATACAGCAATGAGACTTTGAGGTTCTTAAAGAGATATTTTGATGATTTGAATCCAGCTCTGTGTCATGGCAGTCTGTGCAGATGAACGGTGTGTGGCTTCACCCCGTGGCCACAGCGCATATAGCTCCCAGCTGAGCAGAGCAGCCGAGGGTCTGCTGAAATCCACCGGATGAAAATACGTCACGGAGTGAGATCCGCATTGTTTTGCGTCATCCGGCAGATTTCAACATACCTCGACTGCTCCAAGCTCTGTGTACTTACGCCACGGAGGGAAACCAAACATCGTTCATCGAAACACTGCCCACACAAACATGACACAGAGCTGGATTCGATCCTCTTCTATACTCTTGTGTCCTTATGCAGAAGTACAGACTGTAATTGCAGCCCTATCGCCAGCAGAAAAACTCCAAGTGACACAAAAGGCATCACTTGGAGTTTTTATGCTGTCTTGTGAGTAGGGAGATCTGGGCACTGGTAAGATCGACGGAAGTTTAACATAGTTCATTTACACATAGTCTCGCATTGCCAGACCTTCCTCCACAGCGCTGCGGAAGCTAGTCCACACAGCATTCTGGGATGGGAGAAAAACGTGCTCTGGTTTATTGGCATTTCTTTAAACCAGTCACAATCGTCTTGGGCGGCGCTTAGCACAATGACAGAGCCTCTGCAAAACAGACTCGGGAAGGAACTTGTTTTGGTGGAAAATGTGTACGTTCAAAAGTAGTTTTAGTCGTGCGAGAGAAAACTCCGATTGGACAGATAGTCTAGCTAGCTGTCTGGATTTACCCTGCAGAGATCTGAGGAGCAGCTAACCATAGTCCTCACAAATCCACCGGAGTTTTAAGTTGGCCAACACAAAAAAAAGAGGAAGATAACGGACACCCGGTCAAAATGAGGGACATCCGGCGATATTTCCGGGAGCACCGCAGCAATCCTGGAAGTGGGACGTCGTCGATATAGACTATTTTCACATAATACATTATAATGATACAAAGTTGGTTGAATATTGGCAAATTATCCCTTTAAGTAAACATTCACAAGCCGCCAGGTTGTAGGCAAGTGTGTCCCCCCGTGTTAAAAATGCCAACACACAGTAAACACTTAACCCACACTTATCATAATACCTTAGTGTATCCCACTGTTCCCCATGACCTACTGTGCAGCAGCAGTCCAGTTGTTGGCGGCAATGCATCAAGAAGCTGGTTACAAGTGACAATAATCAACAGAAATGAAGGATTTGAAGTGTATGACATGCTGGATTCTGCTATAACATTGTTATTATTCATTATGAGCCCCCTTTTGTAAATGATTTATTACTTTATTCTTCTTTCTTTCCTTTTTTTCTCATCTTCTTTACTGCACATAGCTGCATAAATATAATGTATAATATCCTTTATTTATATGTTTTAGAAATACAGTTCTTCCAGTGTGTTCTGATAAACTTCCACACTGCGGTCTTAACAGACACTTGGGTACTGTTGCCAGTTACCAGACATACATCACGCATATAGGCACTTATCGCGGTGACTTTCACACCTGGGTCCAACAAGGAAGTGCATGCCAGTTTAATGATACTACCACTTGGGGGTGCCAAAATTTGACATTTCGAAACTATTCACATGGGAGCTTTTACTTGTACTTACATGCACCTCTTTAAACAGTGCTCAGTGGAAAACAGATGGTATATTATATAAATACCAGCTGTTACCAACTAACTCATTTCCAGCTATGTCAAGTACATTATAACAACATATTAAAATGTGTTAAATGTGTTCATTTAAAGAGGCTACAGCATCATCCATATTCTTTTTCTGCCATCTTTTTCAGAACTCAACAACGGGCTCAGCAGTACAGAGGAGCTTTCTCTGTACCCTGAGAACGGTTATGCCAGATACTCTGATGGAGGCGTCTCTGACTGAACAAAACACACCGCCACAGCTGGCAGATCTCGGTTGTTAGTCTGATTTCAGAGACTTGACTGACTGGACGTTATTCCATGGTAACTGATCTATCCGTCAACTTAACCCAGAAGTTATGACAGCATGGATACCAAATCTTGTCTAAAGTATTTGGCCTATTGATTCTTCAGATTTTAAAATAACACATTATTCACTTGCTGATATGCAGATCATTTTTATGTATTAAATGTATGTTTTGTAATCATTTTGTACGTATTTTTTTCCATAATACTGCATAAGACTGCCAGTCTTGGCCACATTCCCTTGAAAATAGTTCATCATTTACCTTCAAAGTTGCTTTTAAAAGTAATTTTTCTCACTTTCAGTGTTATAAATTGGCGTTATAAATGGGAACGCATGGCTGATGTGTCTATGTCGTCATCACCTAAGGGGTAAGCTGACAAATGAGCAAACGTCTCATGATTAGTCAGATGCTATTTCCTACTGAACTGAATCCGTTGACCAGGTAAAACTGAAATTTGTGTTTTCTCAAAATGAATCATAATTTTAAATCATCATCATCATATGACATTTTCACGTAGAAACATGACTTCTACTCATTCAACATTATTACCAGCTAAATGTGGTGATGTGTGAGGTGGTAGGGCCAAAAGTCCATCTGACTACCATGAGAAAAAAATCTCTGTTCAGTCTGTTTGCTTGAGTGACCTTCTTAAAAGTTATATTTGAGTTAATACAGGCTGTAATCTTGTATTTTTCCATGTCATGTACTTCACTGTTGTTTTCTAACATAGGAAATGGGCTGTGTAGTGTTCTGTATTATAAACTAATGTAAATATGAGTTGTTTTTAAATTTTTTCAATGGTTTGGACATATCAATTGTATATTTTTTTGTTTTCATTTATTACCATCACGACTGATGTCCTCTTGTAAGTGCGAAAGACTGATTAGATTAGGGCCTACGTGAAAACTTCTTTTCTTTCAGTTTTCATGGGATGAGGGAGTTTGGGGGGGGTTTGAGAGTATATTGTGATCACTGTTCTTTTTTTGTCATGCCATGATTGATTTACTATATAGTCATATTAGCTATTACGATTTTCACATGCTGAACACGCTGCCTTTTTTGTTAAATGAATGGACTGGTAGAATAGTGTAGGATATTATTTGTCTTTCAGTTTAATAGTAGGGGTACAAATTTCAAGTTAGAACTACACTTTTAGCCGCAGACATGTTGACTGTTCAATAAAAGTGATCTTTTCTCTGTGAAAAATGTGCAGTTTGTCTTTTGTGGAAGATTTGTAACAATTACATCCAAATGTAGATACTCAAAATGGAAATACAAATCTTGGATTCTCTTACAGTAGGTCAAAAGATTGAGCTACTTTTGTCCAGAATGAAATATCTCAACAACTACTGGATGGATTTAAATTTTGTACAAAGACTTGTGGTCTCTAGAGGATGAATTCTAATGACTTTGGTGAACCTCTGTCTTTTCCTCTCAGCCTACAATGTAAGAAGAGCAGTAAAGAAGGCAAAAAGGTACTACGGGAAGAAGAAAGTGGAACTGCAATTCCTGGAGGACAGCCCCAGATGCATGTCGCAAGGTCTGAGAACTATGACTTGACTACAAGCCCGCCTCTACTATTTGTCAAGTGCTGATGCATCTATAGCAAGTGAGCTAAACACATTTTATGCTCGCTTTGCGGCCATCAGCAGCCAACATGCAAAAACAGCTGAAGCAGAGGTTAATGGATGGGTGGGTGCACCTTGCACACCCATCTTCCTTTTTTGAGCATTTTCTTTACCTTTCGATTTCCTGAGATTTTCTTGCACGGCTAAAACTATATATATATATTTTTTAAGATTATCTTTTGGGCATTTTAGGCCTTTATTGATAGGTAAGCTGAAGAAATGTAAGGGGAGAGAGAGGGGGAATGACATGTAACAATAACCTGACTCCGCCAGATGATGAATTGCTTCGCATTTGCTCGGCATATCCATCTGGGAACTTTCCGTTTGAGAACTTTTGGGAAGGGGCGAAAATACTGGTTAGCTGATTGGACAAACCATGTGTCTATCACCACCTATGTTGGTGATAGACGGGCTAAATCAACCAATCAGATCAACAATATATCAAACTCTTGCCGAAACCAGTCGGGAGAAGAGCAAAAACATCTTTTCCTCCGAGAAAAGCCTCCAGTGCCGTATTTTGCTCTTCTTTCAATGAAGGAATACTTTCTAATTTGGATAAAACTTGCGCGATAGCTACGCTCATCTCATCCGTGGAAGCCGCCATGTTGTTTAGACTGAACAGTCGCTTCTCGTTGCGTCACACCTAAACCTGCCTTAAAACCAATGCTCGTTGGTCAGTCGTTTGGCGAATGGTTCAAAATTGTCTCTGTTTCAAGATGCCAGACTGATCTGTGAGTGGAAAACTGGAACTTGCAAGATCAGGATGGTCTCACGAGGCTAATGTAGCAAAGGGCTGCAGGTCGGAGTTGAACCCAGGCCCCCTGTGTCGAGGAGTAAACTTCTATATATGGGCACCTGCTCTACCAACTGAGCTATCCTGGCGCCCAGCTAGAACAACTTTTGAACACATTCCACCAAAACAAGTTCCTTCCCGAGACTATTTTGCAGAGGCACCGTGGGTCTGTCTGGCGCTTAGTACCACCCAAGACGAATGTGATTGGTTTAAAGAAATGCCAATATATCAGAACACGTTTTTCTCCCATCCTAGAATGTTGTGTGGACTAGCCAGACCCTCTTCCGCAGTGCTGTGGAGATAGGTCTGGCAATGCAAGACTATATCTCACATGGAAAAGAAGGAAGCTATGTGAGATTGCTGTTCATTGACTAAGGTTCAGGGTTTTACAGCATAGTTTCCTCCAGGCTGGTCATAATTGAACACCTCACTGTGCATGTGGATCCTTGACTTCATGACAGGCAGACCTCAGGTGGTGAGGGTGGGCAGACACACCTCTTCCACCCTCATCCTTGACAACGGAGCACCCCAGGGCTGTGTTCCACATGGCTGTGAAGCCACTTTCGAATCTTTAACACAATCATCAAGTTTGCTGATGACACAGCTATTATCACAGACAACTATGAAAAGGCCTAGGCTACCTGAAAGAAGTAGAGGACCGGACCCGCTGGTGTCAGGACAACAACCTGCAAATGAATGTCTGCAAGACTAAAGAGATGATAGTGGACTTTGGGAAGAGTAGGGAAGGAACTACGCTCCCGTTATTATCAGCGGGTTCTCGTGGAGAGGGCGGACAGCTTCAAGTACCCTGGTGTCCACGTCACTGAGGGTCTGACCTGGGCGCTGTATACTGACTCAGCAGTGAGAAAGGCCAGGCAGAGATTGTTTGACCTCAGATGTCTGAGGACATTTCAGGTTCCCTCTCAAATACTGAGCAATTTCTACCCCTGCAATATTGAGGGCATCCTGACAGGGAACATCACTGCCTGGTACAGAAACAGCACCGAACAGGACTGTTCAGGAGGAGCTTCTACCCTCAAGCCACTGGGATCCTAAATGAGGACACTGCCTTAGACTGCACAAGTTGAAGGAGTTGACGGGATTACATTTCACTGGAATTGTACCTCGTACAATTTCATGTGACAAATAAAAATTGATTGATTTTATTTCAGGAAACAAATGAGCATCCTTCAACGTATAGACACATACAGTAGAATTACTAACAGTTGAGGATAAGCGGTGGTAAAGGCTCATTGTACATAATAAAAAATGACGCTGTTGCAAGAAATAAAAAACGTTTTTTTTATTCGCAAGTCATCTCAACAGCAGCATAAAGAATACAACAGATTATAAAGACATTCTCATGAAGCTGTCGTCTGGGCCGGTAGAGGGTATTCAGAGAGAAAGTGAAGGTCTGTGTCCTCTGCGCCGTTGTTGGGGCTGTCAGATGGCATGTGGCAGCCGGAGTCTCTCGGGCAGTTGCTCATATCTGCCTTTGTGTTCTCGCTGGGGGTCTCGGCCGCCTGATTGGCCTCATTCTCCAACTGACGATCAGCTGTGAAGCAGAGAAGACGGGTTGGTTGGATGTACTGTCCCAGAGTTGCATAGATGAGCAGTAAGTAATCCTTTACAGCTAGTATTCCTGTGCAGTAAGGCTCAACGGCCTGTGTTTCTGCAGTTACTATCCCTGTGTGTCCTGCTCTATTCTCAGTAACCTGTATCCTGTTATCTTTAACCTCTTTAGCTGTGGCCCGCATACCCTCTCCCAGGCGTATCTACTTGAGGTGCAATGTCACTTGTCCCTAGGGCAGGACAATATATCGATATTATAACCACATCGATATATGAGAGTAGATATCGCCTTAAATTTTGGATATCGTTATATCTTGATATGACACAAAGGTTGTCTTTTCCTAGTTTTACAGGCTGCATTACAGTAGAGTGATGTGATTTTCTAAACTAACCAGACTGTTCTAGCTGTTCTGTTATTTGCCTTTACCCACTTAGTCATTGTATCCCTGTTATTGGTGATTATTTATCAAAACTCTGATTGTGTTAATATTTTGTGAAAGCACCATAAGTCAACATTACAATATATCGACATCGATGTTTTTGCTAAAAAACTAGCATGATATTTGATTTTCTCCATATCGCCCAGCTCTACATGTCCCTCTTTTCTATCCTTGGATGAGCTTTTTCTCTGCTTCCCACTACTCACAGCGCATTTGCTGCAGGGAGTCGACAGCGTCGAGCAGACGATGCCTGTGCTCTGGATCAGTCACATTCAGCTCTGTCAGGTGGTGCTCCCTCAGCCTCATCAAGTCATCTACTGTTTGGTAGCCGTTCAGCTGTAAGGACGAGAAATGCTCCTGGGGAAGCAAGTGGAAAAAGAAACATTCAGGAACACCCTCTTGTATGGAAGATAATTGTCGCTATGTGAAATTCCAAAAGACAAAATACCTCCAAACTGAGGCGCTTTAAAACTTCCTGGACAGTTGATTTGTGTCTCACTCTGTAGGTTTGTGTCTCCTTGGGTGTGTCAGGACTCTTCTCTGTTAGCACATCCACATAAATGAACTTGAAATTTCCCATTCTGCCGTTAAGCATGCCTGTCCATATTCCCATGGGGGGCTTGGCGATTATGTCAATCACATCTCCCACCTGAAGGAATGTTTAGTTTAGTTTTATTACATTTATTTGACTGGGAGCATGTACAAAATACATCAATATCATAGACAGAGAAGAGCTTGTACCACATTGAACCTCTTTCCATCTGTACTCTGCCTGGGCAGTAGATACACACACTATTACTACTAATAGTATGAACACATACAAAATACAGTAAAAACCAAATGCTTTATAGCTTTCATATTTCTGTTAGCAGCCACTAAGACAAAATCAGAGGAAAAATCTAGGGCATCGCTAAAGTCAGTGGGATACATCATCTTGGGACCATTAATGTATGTACA
Organism: Sander vitreus; assembly: GCF_031162955.1. Classification (NCBI taxonomy): domain Eukaryota; kingdom Metazoa; phylum Chordata; class Actinopteri; order Perciformes; family Percidae; genus Sander; species Sander vitreus. The sequence goes on from NC_135867.1 coordinate 25,607,316, forward strand.
CAGTTTCATTGCAATCTATGAAATGGTTGTTGTGGAAAATCTGGACCAAAGTGGTGGACCAATCAGACCGACTAACAAAGCCATTTATAGAGCCATGCAGCGACCATTACCCCAGTATAATACAGTTATAGTAATGCAGTCCTACATTTAGTTTACTTCATTTCCATTTGCTTTCCAGTCTTGTTTATGTACCTTGAGTTTGAGGGATTCTGTGTCGTATGGACTTGGCACAAAGTCTGTATGGACTTTAGCTCTGCCACAAAACTGTCTTCTTGACAATAGATCGTCCTCCAGCCTGAGACTGTCTCTGTTACTGGAGCAGCCCGACCCACTGGTGACTCCACCTGGGGATCAGCAGACAAACAAGAGGGTTCAATAAAGGGCAAGCTAATTACTGCGTTCAATTCTAATCGAGTCATCCACATGTCAATAATAAGACCGCCCAAGTCTGAGTCAAGGGTTTAGTTTTTGATTTGTCAGAGGTTAGTGTAGCTCTACAAATTAGTGCATCTAACGGGAAGTAACAGGATACAGGAGTGTACAAGGATGGGTTGCATAATTCATCAGCCCGTGGTGTGAAGAGTACATTTGGCACTGTGCCTGAAGGTGCTTACTTGAGGAGCTTTGTCCACTGTGGAGGCTGTAGAGGCTTTCCAGAGAGTTACTGGACCGCCTGTGTCCTTTACTAAAGGGTCGCCCTCCTCCAACTTCCCTCTTCTCTGCTTCATCTTTCTGTGTGTTTCCAGTCTGCACAGTAAAAACACCAGGTGACATTTGCATTCTGCCGCATATGCTTTTGGTTCCCTCCCTGTCATTCGTTATCTTCCACTGCAGGGGAACAAAAAAAAAGGTTAACCAACCAGAAAGCTGAGTCAGGGCCCCTACAGTAAGCTGGCGTGTTTGATTCCTCATGTGAACAGCGCAATATCCCAGTTTATGCTGGAACATGCAGCTCCTCTGGTAAGCAAAATACTTAATCCTGCAAGAATCGCCTTGCTTTTTATAGCTGAGAGCTAGGAGGTGTGTGGCGAGCATAATCCCCAGCTACCTGTGCTCAGCTTGTAACTTCCTCTTCCTGTACAGGGACTATCACACCATGGACCATATTTGCATCATGCGTGTGCAGTTTGTGAAGTGCATAGTTGTGGATAGACTGCACTTAAACTTCACAGCTATGCAGCTTATAAAATATATGATCTGATTTAATTGGGTTTTGAAATTGTGAGGCAGACTCTTCTATAGCGAGGGGGTGCCTGGGAATAATTTGTTTGAATAAACAGCATCTGTATCACCTGATATTTTTCGCTTGAGACAAGAGGACAATTTAACCGGCCACATGCACACACTGATTATATACATAAACATAACACAGTGAACCAGTGCCAGTGAGCTCTCATACAGTAGTATGGCAGTTTTATCATCTAATAGCTTGATGGGAATCACATTAAAGGTATCATTCTTGATCTCTCGTTTATTTATGATATCTATAATAATGTTTTGACTAGTCAAAGCCTGAGTTTAGGAAATCTTAAATTACAATTTGAGTAGTCACAATTTGGTCACAATAATGGTACACAACATTACAAGCTTAACAAATGCACACAGGAACTAATGCATCAGTCGCAATGAGTTAATGCAGATGTATCATACATTCCTGTAGTCCATTACAGTAAGCAATGCTCAGGTCACTATGAGTTTATGTGATTAGTAAACACATAATAGATAGTCGCTGGTAGTCAGATGCAAACATAGACATGTTGCTGGGCCGACTGACCGCCATCCCTACAGCCACACAGCTAGCATGGATACAATATGATCATCATTTAGCCACACTCTCTCTTACAAATATGACAAAGACCTTTGGGTCATGCAGCAACATGTAGATGTTTGCATCTGACAAGTTTGATAAAAAAACAGCTTCATGCTTCCATGAGTATAGCTACTGCTGATCACATGCATCCCTGTCTCCTCTGTAACTGGATTCCAGCTGATTTGCTGGCATGTAAATACATAAGTATATAAAGTAACTGAGTTAATATCCATTAATTATGATCCATTAAGTGTTAACTAATTACATAACCTCGAAGTGACTTGATCATTTCTTAGTGGTGAGCAACATAAATCATCATTACACGTGCATCATAGTATGACAGCTCATTTACTGACACGCCAGGGCTCCTTCACTGCCATTTGTCATCCATCTACCAGATGCCCTCTGACTTCACTTCCTTTCCCTATAACCTGACTGCCCTGCACACCTGTTCCCACTTCCCTCATCTGCTCTGCAGTTGCCTGGCCTTCCCTCATCAGCCTCTCACTATACTACATGTACCGGCCCAGTTCCATTCCTTACGCTGACCATCAAAGTTGCCATGTGCCTGATGCCTTTGTTTTCAAGCCACCAGAACCAGAACCTCACTTAGATCCTGTACCTGCACCTGCCTGCCTGTAGCTTTCCCCACCACCCTGTGGCTTCAACTTCAGTTTGGACTGTTCTGTTTGGACTTTGCGACTGTTTGCTATCCTGGCTCCTAAATGGTGAAACAAGTCCTCCATTGACATCAGGACAGCAGGAAGTCTACACATCTTCCACCGCAGGCTAAAAACACATCTTTTCTGACTGCACCTTAGGTAAGTAGATGATGGCTATGAAAAAAATTCACTTACATGTGGCACTTACATGTAGCTTATTTGAAGCTAATGCACTTCTGTGATTCTTGCTGTTCTGAGTTTGTAACTTCATGGTTGAATGCACTTAGGGGAATGTCGCTTTGGATAAAAACATCAGCTAATTGTAATGTAATGGACTTGCTATCTATCCCCATAAGCTTTTGTATGTTTTTTATATGTGAATAAATTACTGAACTGTCCCTGTCTGCATTTGGGTCTTTCGCTCGTTGCACACCAGCTGTGACTCATGCCTCATATTCATATAGTTGTTGACGCATCTTTGCAGCTGTAGTCATTTTAAACCATAAGGTGGCAGAACATCCACATGCATGTTGGATCCGTCAGTTTAGTGCCAGTTTTAACTGTCTTTGTCGTAAAGCCCTGTCTGTAAAATGGCAAATGATAGTCTGATTGATAGTTTGCAGTCTGGCGGAGCAGGTGTGGACCTGACAGCTGTGTCTGCTTGGTAACAGATGTTATGTCGTTAGGTGTGAAGCACAGCAAATGCAGGGTGCAACGAACTTAAAACTGGTTGTATAAGGTTTGTAGAGTGCATGACATACAGTGATGGCTGTCAACGTTTTCTCAGACGGGGCCTTGACGTGCTTCCTGTCACCATGTGATGAGGTCTCCCTCCTCTGCAGCCTCAATTTGGTTGGATTGCAACTCTGCTCCTGCTTTAAAAACAAAACACACTGTAAACGGGGACGAATTCAGGATTTTTTTTAAGTGGACTGGCACAGGGGGGACCAATAATCTGTCAGGAATACGGCAAAGAAAATATGTTTAGAAATACAGGAAATATTGGAAAGGATATAACACAATAATTCTGCTAAATTAAACATCACATAAAATATCAAATCACATACAATATCACATTGATTATTAATTTCACTTGTTTTATATTAACAAATTGTAAATACAAATACAGTACACATTTTCTATAGGCTCATGCTGCATTCCAGACACAGTTTTTAACCCCTAAGTTAGGACTTCAAGTCACGACTCACGACTTGGTAGCGTTTCAGGCAAAGTCACGACAAACCCTTCTAGCCAGCGTTAGCTAGCGCTAGCTGATACCAGCGATTTCTAGTCGGCGACATATTTTGGGCTTCATTTATTAAACATAACCTGTAGTAGTACACAATCGCATGTGTATTGTTTTGATTACGATGTGCGGAATTACTTTACGTTGCCTATTTATGTCTATTTATTTATATTTCTCACCGCTAATCACCGGCGTCTGTACAGCATCAACAGGGGTCGACATTGTGTGTGTGTGTGTGACGTCAAAACTGTAACTGGGAGTACAACCATCTGGTACGTAAGTTACGGGTTGGTAGAAGGTTGTGAAAACACGAGTTAGGGGTTGCCTGGAACGCAGCATTGGTCTGCCACTTTTAAAAAAAAAATGCGCCCCCCTTCTTGCCCCGCCCCTGACTGTAAATAAAGGGTTTGCCCACAACTGCCAAATAAACATGCTGTAGGTCTACATTTTCTGTCTAAAAATCAGATTTGGTGTGGTTCAGTGGTGTCCAGGCAAAATTCCTCGATGGACCAACTGGCAGATGGAGCTTGGTTCTCTTACCACAGCGCTTCCATTATCCCGTGGTTTCATCAAAGGCGAGGGCTGTCTGCAGGCTTCAAATCTCCCAAACTGTTTGGGTAAAAGAGATTAAAATGTGTTTTTGTGGTGACAGATGGGCACATTATCTGCGTGTATGTGTGCATTCTCCCTGTGAGCCCACAACATAAACAGTATGTGTTTATTCCCTGTTTTATGATGTGTGTCTGAATTAGGTTTAACCCTGGCAGCCATACAGTTCTTAGATATGATGTATTTTTTTCATATCCCAAGTCAAAATATTGTGGCGTGTATTTGAATGATCACGTTGCGCTGATCTTGTACTATTGACTGAGTTATGTTAAGAAAAATATGATTTCAGTATCATTTGGGGGGAGGTTGCCTACCTACTGTGTTATTTTTGTCAATATGTATAAAGTATTCCACCCTGCTTAATTTGTATAATCTGCTAATCTATATTCTTCAAGTGGAGACAGTATGGGCACAATGAGTCATTTTCTTACTTGTTTGCCATTAGCTTCCGTTAGCGGTCATTCAGCGCTGCCCTCAGAACATCTGTTACACTGACTCTTGGCTCATTCCCAACATTGGCCGTTAGTAAACTGAGGCGTCACTGTCATGCACTGAGTGGTTTGCAATTATACGAAACCACCATATTAATACAAATTCAGAGTTTTGGGGTTTCTCTGTGACACATGCGATCATGTGCGCTGATGCATAGCGTGGAGTCTGATTTCAACCAGTGATTGATCGTATTCCCAAGCGAGGGGGAGAGAGAGGAATCTCCATAACTGGATGCTGAGCTGAAGGATAACTGGTTGAGATTTGTGATAATGAGGAAGGCACTGAATAGGAGACTGAGTTAGTGGATGCTGTTCTCGTCCCCAGGGATTTGTAATACAATAAAGAAGCTGCTTTGCACTGCCCCTTGATGACATCAGGGTGTCACGCTTGAGACAGTTGGTCACATTCACTCCGTTCTATATCGACACATTTCATTTCCGGGATTGCTCCGTTGCCACCGGAAATTCCGCCGGATGTCCCTCATTTCGGCCAGATGTCCATAACCTTCCTCTTTCTTTCTGTTGGCATTTTAAACTCCGGTCGAATATAATAATAATAATAATAGCCAGACTCTCCTCCACAGCGCTGTGAACGAAGGTCTGGCAATGCAAGACTACATTTTCTCTGAATCTTTCAGTAATAAATATATGAAATGCATACAAATTACAGTGCCATTACTTTTCGTAGCTTTATGTGCAAATGGTTCATGAGAAGAGCCTGACTTAAGTTTTTATTATTCTCAGGCTTGACAAAGCACGACAAAGTGGACTGGCCCTGCAGCACTCCTCCATGCATGAGCCTCTCATGTATCTGTCCTACATATCCCTGATGTTCAGCTCTGAAGCTGCTGCTCACTTCCTGCTTACCAAACTCCATCTCTTACGGATATCAATTGTTTCATGTTTAATTTAGAGAAATCCTCTTCATTTTCCAGTTTCAGCAGGATGGTCAACACACTTCCAATATGGCCTTGTGTAACTGTTTTGTTTTCATATGATTATATTATTAAGTAGCAGTTTAGGATGCATTAGCGGTGCTAACTGAGGCTGAAAATAAAACTAAGCTGCGAAATGTTTGCTTCAGTACCCTAAAAGCAATGGAAAAAACAAGTATTAGCTGGAAATTTCAATTAAGAGTTCAGTTAGTCTAAATGTTCTCTGAAGAGCTCTGAGGCGCAGTTAGAAAGTCAGGCCCTGTGAAGTCCATTTTAATGGTGCTTTGGAGAACTGGGAGTAGGCTACAGACAGACTGCAGCTAAATGCTGGTTTCTACTGTACTTTGGCACAAAACGCACTTAAAGTGTCAGTGGTGGAAGTATTTAGAGCCTTTGCTTAAGTAACACTTTTTTTTTTTTTTACAGTGTGGTATTGGTACTTTTACTTAAGTGAAAGTGTATAACCCTATCATCAGGAAAATGTACTTAAAGTATTAACAGTAAAAGTATACGGAGAAAGGAAAAATCCTCACATTTTAGAAACTGGAAACGAAACCCTACTGTCAAATCAACTAAGTGATTAATCTGCTAATCATTTCAGCTGGACTTGTAGGCCGTTACATTGTTGGGTAGTTTATTTTATAATAAAAGATTGTATTATGTGTTTTGTAAGCAAAGGCTCAGGCCGAGGAAGGGGAGTTGCAGCCATATTTGATTCAAGCCTGTTAATTAATCCTAGACCTAAACTAAATTACAACTCATTTGAAAGCCTTGTTCTTAATCTTCAACATCCAACATGGAAAACATTATAGCCAATTATATTTGTTGTTGTTTACCGAGCACCAGGTTCGTATTTGGAATTTTTTTTCTGAATTCTCAAATTTTTTTTATCATGTGTAGTCCTTCAATCAGACAAAGTACTTATTGTAGGTGATTTTAATATCCATGTGGATGTTGACAGCAATAGCCTTAGTACTGCCTTCAACTCACTACTAGATTCAATTGGTTTGGAGTGTGTGCATAAGGCCATGCACTGTTTTAACCACACACTCGATCTTGTGCTAGAATATGGCATCAAAATTGACGATTTAATAGTATTTCCGCAGAATCCTTTTATCAGACCATTTTTTAATAACTTTCGAATTCCTACTACCAGAATATATGAATTTAAATAAAAGTTTCTACACTAGATGCCTGACAGTGCTATAGCTAAATTTAAGGAAGACATTCCGACAGCACTTAACTCAATGTCATGCCTTAATATAACAGAGGACCCTTATGTTAACTTTAGTCCCTCCCAAACTGATAACTTTGTAGACGCTGCTACGGCCTGCCTACGGACTATTTTAGACTCGGTTGCTCCTATCAAAAAGAAGATGGCGATGCAAAGGAAACTAGCACCTTGGTATAACTCGCAAATTAAAACAAATCTCACGAAAACTTGAAAGTAAATGGCACTCCACCAAACTGGAAGAATCTCGTGTAGATTGGCAAGATAGTCTGAAAAATTATAGGAGGGCCCTCAGAAATACCAGATCAGACTATTACTCAACACTAATAAAGAAAATAAGAACAACCCAAGGTTTCTTTTCAGCACTGTAGCCAGGCTGACAGCCACAGCTTTATTGAGCCATCTATTCCTATAGCTCTGAGCAGTAATGACTTCATGACCTTCTTTAATGATAAGATTATAACAATTAGGGATAAAATTCATCACCTTTTGCCCACAGCTTCTAACGGCTCACTATTGGGCACAGGGGGGCTGGAGAGAACGACAGGACCCGATACATACTTGCTTTTTTCCTATAGACCTTCAACAATTAATGTTAAAGGTCTCTTCAGCTAAGCCAACTACCTGTCTCCTAGACCCCATTCCAACGAGGCTACTTAAAGAAGTACTACCTGTGGTAAACACCACATTATTAGACACGATCAATCTCTCTCTATTAAGAGGTTATGTACTGCAGTCATTTAAAGTGGCTGTGATAAAACCTATTCTGAAAAAAACCCACCCTCGATCCCGAGGTCTTAGCCAACTATAGACCTATATCTAACCTTCCCTTTCTCTCCAAGATCCTTGAGAAAGTAGTCGCTAATCAGTTATGTGACTTTCTACATAGAAATTGTCTATTTGAAGACTTTCAGTCAGGATTTAGAAAGCATCATAGCACAGAGACGGCACTGGTGAAAATCACTAACGATCTAACTGCTGCTGACAAAGGACTTGTTTCCATACTTGTCTTATTGGACCTTAGTGCTGCATTCGACACTATTGACCATACCATCCTGGTACAAAGACTGGAACATTTAGTTGGTATTAAAGGAATCGCACTAAGCTGGTTTAAGTCCTATTTCTCTGAGTGATCCCAATTTGTTAATATCAACAATAAATCCTCCAAGTACACTAAAGTTAGCCATAGCATTCCGCAAGGCTCGGTGCTTGGACCAATTCTATTCTCCTTATATATGCTTCCTCTAGGCAATATCAATAGGAAACACTCAATTAACTTTCACTGCTACGCAGACGACACCCAATTATATCTGTCAATTAAGCCAGACGAAAGCGGTCAGTTAGCTAAACTTCAAGCGTGCATTAAAGATATAAAATCCTGGATGACCTACAATTTTCTGATGTTAAACTCCAACAAAACTGAAGTTATTGTCCTGGGACCCAAGCACCTCCGGACTTCATTATCTAAAGATATAGCTACCTTAGATGGCATTGCCCTGGCCTACACCACTACTGTCAGAAATCTAGGAGTTATTTTTGATCAGGACTTATCCTTTGACGCCCACTTAAAACAAACCTCAAGAATAGCATTTTTCCATCTTCGTAACATTGCCAAAATCAGGAACATCCTATCTAAAAACAATGCTGAAAAACTAGTCCATGCATTCGTTACTTCCAGGCTGGACTACTGTAATTCCTTACTATCAGGATGTTCAAATAAATTCAAATTATGTTTCTTCTTCACCCAGAATATCACCTTGGATTAGGGTGACACCAAGACCTGGGTCTTGGGTGCAGCTGTTGCTAGGGACCTGCTACGCTCTGCGATTCCCTGCAGTGTCCGGCTGCGTCCTACTGCATCCACCCATGCTGTGCTGTGCCACATTACACCCCGTAACGCCCTGCTGTGACATGAACTACTACGACTACCATTGTAGTCACTGTTCCATTATCTTTATTGTGACTATGTATTTGCTGTATTCACTACATTGACGGCCGCTGTATAAGAACGCAGCTGAGGCCTGTACTACGAAGCAAGATTTGGCGTTAATGAGCTAACTTCAGGTTCAAACCATGGTTTTCTGTACCACGACGGTGGATTAGTTGTTACCAGGTTCAATCGCCGTGGTAACTCATGCTGAACACCTAACCTGGTCGGGAGCAGGTTATGTTGGAGATTAGAGATCAACCGGTGTAAAAGCACCGCCTACTGACCAATCAATACTCGATTGATAACGGCGTCACCGTTCTTAGAAGATCAGGCGGAGCGCGGTGCGCAGAGAGAGGGTGGTGCGCTCATAAAAGTTTAGAGACCGACAACCCCGTTAACCTTCCCTGATGGGTATCTTTATGAAAGATATAAATTTGAAGCGGAGGGAATTACATATAGGCCTAGGCTATTTGTCGGCTTATTCAGCCGTGTGTCGCCAATACGCACATCGGTTAGAATTATGTTTCTGATATTTAATTTTCTCTCACAGCTTACCACTGCTGGGGTTGCAACTGAAAAATAAAGGCTAAAGCAACGACAGTTCATGGAAAGCACAAGTGTAATTATGGTCAGATCTTGTGCCTGACTGATGGGAAAGTGACCAGTGTAGTCTAATGTAGGCTATTATAGTGGGTGTACTGTATATTGGCCAGCATCTGCCTTTGAGGGAGGAGGGGGGCATATCATAGTGGGGGGGCCTGGGTGTCCTCCCCCAGGGAAGTTTTAAGCATCGACTTCATTTCCTGCATTCCGATACACTTTTATGCACAAATTTACGGTAAAAAAAAAGCACGGATGACAATTCAAAATGTATCAAAAATATAATGGAAAGTATGTTGTTGCGTGTCATTGGGCATTTTTAAGTGGGTATATGGAAATCCTGGAGCTTACTATCATGTAGACTAGACCACTGGAAGTGATGTTGATAGGATAAGCGTTGTGATTTACGCAAAACGGCGTCGGCTTTTTTTGCCAGCTTTCCTTCCTGCATTAAAACCGTGTCTGTCTTCTTCATATTTATGTAGAATTATAGTTTGCTCTTCTTATGTAAAATATGCGGCTCTGGTAGATGTTTGCGATTGGTCGTGGTGCGCAAACACCGCCTCTTTTATGTGAACACGTGAATGGGAAACCCTGGGTTGATTGAACTAGTTGATAACCAGTGTTGTGATACAGCTTATGCAGGACCGCGGTTGTTAGGGTTAGTGAAGCCGGGTAACTGAAAGAAATCCAGGGCATGTTGCTCTTGATTCGTAGTACACGCCTCAGGCCATGTAGGAAGGAGGTTAGGATGGATGTGTGATTGTTAACATACAGGACTTTCAAGCCAGGGAGCGGAGTTCGCTTCCTGGGGAAAACTAAAGCCTTTCACCCAGGAAATGCGTGTTCCTTAGGAGTGTTTTGACAAACCACGATCTTTTTCCTAATCTTAACTAGTCGTTATGGTGCCTAACCTTAACTTTCATCATGGCAAAACGCTCATATTTTGTAGACTAAATTTAACCGTAATGTTCGCATTTAAACGAAACGACCGGCAGCTCGCAATGCTTTGTACACGGCTCAAAGTCACCTATTTACAGGTAACTGAACCATCAACTACCGCTGATACAATGAGGTCTGTAGCTGGTGTCACAAAGCTCTGTAGCGGCTTGAAAAAATGTAAATGGACTGTATTTATTTAGCGCTTTTCTAGTCTTAACGACTACTCAAAGCGCTTTAACATAGTACAAGAACCATTCACCATTCACACACTGTGTCCGAGGCTGCCATACAAGGTGCCAACTGCTCATCAGATACATATTCACAAACATTTACACTCCGATGGCACTGCATCAGAAGCAATTTGGGGTTCAGTGTCTTGCCCAAGGACACTTCCTGCAGGGCCAGGGATCAAACAACCAACCTTCCGATTGGTAGGCGACCGCTTTTCCACCTGAGCCACAGCCGTCCAAAACTAGCAACTGCCGCTCAGCATCATGGAGCTCGTAGCCAGCCGTCGTCACGTGACCAGCCGGCATCACGTGACCAGCCGGCCGTCTCCTAATTTCCTAGGATATCATGATATCATCATCATCATCATCATCGTACAATATCATTGTCACTAAGCGCTGGACGGAGCCACGGTGCCTCTGCAAAATAGCCTCAGGAAGGAACTTGTTTTGGTGGAACATGTGTACGTTCAAAAGTAGTTTTAGTCGTGCAACAGAAACCTCAGATTGGACAGTCTAGCTAGCTGTCTGGATTTACCCTGCAGAGATCTGAGGAGCAGTTAACCATAGTCCTCATAAATCCACCAGAGTTTACAATTACAACACAAAGAAAGCGGAAGGTGATGGACATCCGGCCGAAAAGAGTGACATCCGGTGGAATTTCTGGCGGCACCTGAACAATAGCGGAAGTGGAACGTTGTGGATATAGACTAGATGGAAGGTAATGACACCAAGGTACTGTGTGTCTTACTGTGTTCTGTGAGAGCTGCAGATCTGTGTTGGAGCGCATCATTTGTTTAGGAGACAGATCAGACTGTTTGCTGTCCAGCTCCTGTATCAAACTCTCAAAGCGATCCCATTCTGTGGTCCGGGACAGCGACCAGGTGCCGCCACACACCGTCAGTTCATGTCCAGGTTGGTGACATGTGTGGTAAAAGGGAGTCCAGGGCTGCGGACACTCGAATGGGTTCCACCGATAATTTCCAAGCCACGGGCCCCAAACTTCTTCCTCTTCTGAATCTTTACGGACATCTTTGGCCTGTTGTTGCTGCTGTGGTGGTGATGGGGCAGTTTCAGAGAGCTTCTTCTCTGTTCTCCTCCCCAGGCCAATGCACGTTAGCACTGGATTGTTGTTACTCATCACATCCGACATATGATCTGAAGATGAGCAGAAAGGACTGTTAATGATGACCGATCTGATTGCAGCTTCCTGAGCAGATTGAAGAACCTGGCCCTCACCGTTATTCTCAGAGGTCCTCTTCCCTCCTCCAGCTCCACTCCGATGCCCTGTCTTTGTTTGCACCAGGTTCTGTAACTTCTTTAGTCTTCCCGTGGTGTGTATGGATTCTGTTGTGTCAGCTGCAGTTTCACCGCCCTGTAATAAAGAAACAAGATGAGCATTCTATGCAGTGTACAGCACACACTGAAATGCTTTTGCATTACAAAACAGAGGAATATATTAGAGGAATGTTATACAGATTATGTATATAAAACAGTTCAAACTAACTCCACCTCAAGCAGTTACAACAGTAAAATGCTGCTTACGTATATAACACATTTAAAAAAAACAAAAACATTGTTGACCAATTCTCAAATACTTAAATTGAAAGCCAACCAATAGCAGTGGGTCTTAAGTAAGTTTCAGTGGTCCGAGCAGTTCTTATTTTAAAGCTTTAGTGCGTAACTTTTTGATATTAATGAATGTCCGTTACATTCAAGCCATTGCCAAATTAGTTGATACAAAGCTAATTAAGACTATCAGCTCCACACAACTCTCTCTGGATTTCTCAGTATGGCTATGTTCAGAAGATTGTTATCCAGCGACTTTCGTGTGCAGAAACCAGGGAATTACCTCTTCTGAAGAGTCCATGTTTTTTTTTAATCCTCCGTGTCCTCCTTGGCTACTAGCAACTGTGTGGAGGAGGGTGGGGGCTGTGCGCGATCACGGAAGGCTTGTGTCATGTGGATGCACTGACAGTGTTGTTGTCATTACTTAGAATTCCTCTTGGGGGTGACCGAAACTACGCACTTTAGCTTTAATAGGTAAATTATTACAGAGATTTGGAGCAGCCACTGAAACTGCTCGATCAGCTTATTTCTTAACCTGGAACTGGGATCATCGAGGACCATTTGATTGGACGACCCCAGTGCATTGACAGGAGTGAGCCTCAGTATTAACGATCTAATAATATCATATTAAAATATATCAGTTGCAGGGGACATTTTAGTGCAGAATGACTACTTTCACTTTTGATTGATCATACTAAGTTTGTTTGGCTGATCGTACGTCTGTTCTTTTACCTCAGTAAGACTTTGAGTGCAGTACTTGTAATGGAGTATTTAATCACCGTGTAAAGTAAAGGATCTGAACATCTACCACTTAACCACTTAAATGTTACACGACCAGCTAAACCTTCCAAAACATGCTGTATTCCCATCAAAATCTAATGCTCAAACAAAAAGTCACCTCTTGATGCTGGTACTGCCTCAGCATTTGTTCCCTGCTGTGTGGATGAGATTGCTGTCCTGTCCCTATCTCAACTATCAGCTGTTGGCATGAAAAGCACCAAACCGTACAAAATCAAAGTGTTCTAAAGAACACCGACGTATAGATATAAAAGGGACCTTATAAAGCAGATTAAAGATTATAAAGCAGATTAAAGTGAACCATTGTGGATCTGATCTGGCTGACGTACAAATGTCCTCCCTCAGGTTTAGTTCACATTTACTTTTTACCCTCTGTAACCTCCGTCCATGTCACATAAACATAGGAAGTGAGTTAACTTTGAAACATTAGCCAGATTTATGCTTCCACACACAAACCAATGTATGAAATGTACTTGTATACACTGCCAAAGGGCCTAAGACATTCTTTTTTTGTCATTGTACAGATGCTGTACTGAAATATAATCTATTCCGTGTTTTTCCCAGTTACCCTACATAAGCAGAGCGTGGAAGATGAGCACAGATAAACGTGTCTATCTGGCACACATGGACATGTAGGTACGGATTACAAAAGACTGAACAGCTTTGTAAATAAGTATCATCACTTTACATATTGAGAAATATGTAAAATATAATCTATCCAAGGTGAAAAGATCTGTGTGTGCTCAGTTCAGGTCTGGTATACTCCCTCTCCATATTGAAACGCTCAATGGTGTTTTAAGCCCCCAATGTGGACTTCAAGGCAGCGCTGCGATTGTGGAATTCAAGGCACCTAACCCTAACCCTAACCTTAACCCATTACCTAACCATTGCCTGATCCTAATGCCTTTCAGGCAGCGCTGCCTGGAAGACGGCGTTGGGGGCTTAACACACCAAACACCTATTGAAACAGGAGGTTGGTCGGGCACCAGTGAGGAAGACGGACTGTTTTATGTGATCTCAATGAAATTGAAAATGGAAGTTCATTTTGCTTTGTATTGTCCATATTATCATGATTTAAGATTGTAATTATTTAACAAAGTTGAAGTGAAAGAGATGAGGCAGGATATAGATCTGTTAGTTTGGTTATTCAAACATAAAATGTTTTTATTTGCAGACTTTTTAGATCAAGCATGGACTAAAAGGAAGACTGCTTCTATGTTTTGTGTCTGTAGTTTTGTTTTGTGTATGAGGTGTTTGGTTCGAGTTGGACAATTTATGGGTTGCCCTGTTGTATTGTGGGTTCTGTGGTATGTTTTATTTGTTCTTTGTTTTCTGCAAAGTGGAGTATGTGTGTGTGTGTGTGTGTGTGAGAGAACATTGGACTGGAAGCTGTTGAATTAATTACTGTTGTATTGGTGTCATGTAATTCCTTGTGGGATGGGCCACTTAGTGGCGTGACACGTAAATAAAAATATCAATCATATTAATCAATCGTTTGTGGCGCTAAAGTGTGAACGACGATGTGTGAAAAATGTCGATTGTAGCTACCGTATTGCTCTGTATGCACTGGCTCCAATCCAAAATGTGATTTGTTTTATTTATTTCGAGAACATATAGTTAGGGCTACTTCAAACATGGATACTATACTATATTCATCATAATGTGGCTCTCCTGGAGAGTTCCACCTGCTGTGAGGGTGACAGTAGTGTGGTCTTACCTGAGCTGGTAGATGGGTCTGTGTCTCCTTCACTCGGTCATCTCTTGTCCCCATGCTACTCTGACACGGGGCTTTACACATCTCTGTAGGATGATCAGTCCACACGGGTCAGTCAATGCTTTATTTCCTCCTCATTCACATATTGCAAAATAATAAGACAGCAAAGTGGTACCAGATCCACCACCCGAGCATCGTTAAAAGGCAATTGTAGCATCCCTTTCCGTAGAACATAATTTGCCCAAACTGCCTTTTCAGTAAAAGGGGAAAAATGATGGATCTCTCTGCCAGAGCACTTGAAATGTATCCCAACATTAGCCACCTTCAAAAAACAATCAAATTGTGGCGAATTCAGGAACAATATTGCTCTTATATTTAGTTTTTACACTGTGCTCTCTCTGTATACTTTCTTTCTTTTTCATTTCATTCCATTTTATTTCATCTCTTATTTTTAATAAGCTTATCTGTTTTTTGTATCAGTCCCTATCTAAATAAATTTTAATAAATTGTCAAACATACAAATGTCATTAGCACTGATCCTAGATATGAGGTAAATAAAGCCATGCTAGTCTGACCGTTATTACTTTTTTAATGTGACTTCCTTCAGCTGTTAATCGGCACTCTGATGTCGGATCTGATATGTAATTTCCAACTTCAGTGCACCGTGGTTTCCTAGCACTTTGGTTTTGCTCAGGTAGACATATTTCTTTACCTTTCATTTGTTGAGATAAGTCCTTCTTGTCTCTTGATGACATACAGCAGGTATAATGAATGTCTGCAACAAACAAGGTGGAGGGGAAGGAGAAGCAGGTGTGACTGTGCACAGAGAGGTTCAACATGTAATGTAAGATCAAGATGAGTAACGGGAGCCTGAACTTACTTTGCATGAAGTCTTTTCTTCAGACTTCATGCAAAGTAAGTTCAGGCTCGTTCAGCAACAAAGAAGTTCAGCAACAAAGAATGATTCAAAATATGAACATCAGTGACTGTGATCATTTTGTACCAACCTAATGTTTCATTGTCCAAGGGTGATGTTGGCACACATGACCTAAAATGACAAATATTTTAATTTCCTTATGGGAAATAAGTTGATTCTGATAAGTGAAATACAAACAAGGCTAAAGAGAGTAAAAAAATGTTTAAGAAATGTGCCCTCTTAAAAATGACTGTACAAATATTTTACCGTACAAAATGAACAAAATTCGCATACCTTCTGTTATTCTTTACTTTTGCTGCACTCTGTGGTCGGTCCTTGGGGGAACAAAGACATACACAACTTTAAGAAAAATCAGAAAGGAAAGTATAAAAAATAGGATGTATTAGCATTTAGCCATCTGATCTGGGCTTCGCGCTAGCTGTGCCGTTTTTAGCCATGCTAGCTCAATGAATTGTCTGTCGGTCGGTTCAACACTTTGGTCAAGACTGAAATATCTCAGCAACCATTTGACGGATTGGCATCAAATTTGGCGCAGATATCCAGGAAGCTGAGAAGATTCATCCTCAATCCTAACTTTTTGTCTAGTGCCTCCAGCAGTTTAAAGATTTCCCTTATGCTGAGAAATATTACCACCTATAAGATGAGAAGGTCACAAAATGTGGTCGACATTTACGAGTCCTGGTGAATCGAATCTGGTGATCCTCTGACTTTTCCTCTAGCGCCACGAGGAGGTTCACATTTAGGGTTTTGAGTGAATTATCTCAACAATTGTTGGATCTTTGGAACTTCACATCTAGTGACATCATCAGGTCAAAACTAGGCGCTGTGCTACCCCTGGCGTCGCGCACCGCTCGGATTTTCCGCGCTGCGCAAAAGCAAAAAGCACAACTAATGAGATAACGGCTGTCCTTACCTAGCAACGGGAAATAGCTTCCTTGCCACCCTCGGTAACGATTATTTGCGCTGCGCTTTGCTCTCTGTGCTTTGCTCTGTGCCCTACCTAGCGGTGCGGAGAGAGCAAATCACTTATGTGTAGGCGGCTTTAGAGAGGTGATCTATAACAGTGAGCATGCCCGATCATCACCACAGTTACAGCTCTGTCTGGTTTCCAGAGGTTGACCCTTGGTTTTTTTGCAGAGCAGGCTTTCATCCTGTATCACACAGACGTTCTACGTCTAACCGTCCAACCAAAAAAGTGTCCACTAAACCCACTGTTTGATCAAGTCTTGGTCTGAATGAACGTACAGTCTCGCTTTGCCAGACCTTCCTACACAGCGCTGTGGAGGAAGGTCTGGCTAGTCCACACAGCATTCTGGGATGGGAGAAAAACGTTCTCTGGTTTATTGGCATTTCTTAAAACCAATCACAAGCGTCATTGGGCGGCGCTAAGCCCCGAGCGGCGCCACGGTGCCTCTGCAAAATAGCCTCTGGAAGGAACTTGTTTTGGTGGAACATGTGTACGTTCAAAAGTAGTTTTAGTCGTGCAACAGAAAACTCCGATTGGACAGATAGTCTAGCTAGCTGTCTGGATTTACCCTGCAGAGATCTGAGGAGCAGTTAACCATAGTCCTCAGAAATCCACCGGAGTTTAGAACGCCAACACAAAGAAAAGGGTGAAATCCTGGCGGAATTTCCAGCAGAACGAGAGCAATCCCGGAAGTGTAACGTCGTGGATATAGACTAAAATGAACATAATAATCTTACAGAATGGATGGATGGATCTGAGCCGCCCCATTCAGTCTTACACCTGTGGAGAGAAGGGCTGCTCTGGTACTTGGGATGGACGTCCTGGACGAGCGTTTGGCTGTGGGGTGGTTCATATATGCTTTCTGTGGAGCCCTCCTGGAGAGAGAGAAAACAGTCTGCATGGTGACAGCAGCCTAGTTTAAATACTACAGTACACTGATTGGCTCTGTTCAAACTCCTAGACTAAATATATCCTAGTGTTGAGGCTCATCAAGGAGGAGTTGTCCTGAATCAATCATCAGCCTGACTACACAATACAAAATCCATGCAAAGCCTTCCAGTACATCTGGGAGAGGCGAGCATGTCTTCTAATCTAATGGTCTGGCATCTACACTGCATGGTGTAATTATTCTGCATGTACAGCTTGTCACTCAAACGCGTACAATCAATATTCATCACACGTCTCAGCGCGAGGTTAGTGCAGGTCAGCAGTCTGCCATGGATACATTGATCTGGTCAAAATGGCTGGCCATGTGAGAAGAAAATGCTGGATTATGTATTGTGTGAGAAGCACTGGGAGCAGTATGTTAAAATGGGTTCAAACTGAGCTCCAAGTCCTTGGGAACGCAGCGAAGATACAGATTTCATTTATAATAGCTCTACCTTGTTCACGTGGTGTGTCAAATTAAGTTTTAATGGCATGGAAAGAAAATGTACATTACCATAATACACACATTACAGCCATTACATTTAAGGCTCTTCTGATATTCTATTATTGTGGACTAAATGTTTTAAAATGTGATAGTTTTTAGGTTTAAAAAAAAAAAGATTTCTACAGCAGCATTACATGTCTGGCACTGTAGAGAAGGCTTTGAGCAACATCTAGATCATATTGAAGGGCAATAAAATGTAGCCTAATACACTACACTAATATAATTAAACAACTAAGCAAAGTATATGTATTCAAACATTTTACAGAGTAAAATCCTTGCTATAAACTCTAACTCAGGCCAAACTCTGCTTCTGATTCAAACTAGAGATGTTCAGACACCGATACCGGTATCTGAAAAGCCTCCGATACGCCTAAAATGCTGGTATCGGTATCTGAAAGTACTGGAGTTTATGCACCGATCCAATACCCCGTTATTTAGCCCTCAAGAAAAATTACTTTGAAGTACTTTTGTTTGTTCTTTTTCCGTTATGACTGACTGGCAAACTGGATCGTAAAATAAAGTTCTACGGTGTTCATTGTTTGTGTTTGTTCATGTTTCACAAAGAGTTTAACCTGAGCAAGGCCATATAACAAAGACAGTATTCACATCCATACAGGGAGAGTAGTATACAGCTGTATATATGACACACTGGTAGTGGATCGGTACTCGGTATCGGCCGATACGCAAGTTCAGGTATCGGAATCGGTATCTGGAAGCAAAAAACTGGTATCAGAGCATCCCTAATACAAACTGCCCGGCGTTTGGTCAACAGACAATATTAGTTTATGTGCAGAACAGGGTGGGACCGATGGGTAACAAGCCCAATCATATAAAGTGTGTGTGTGTGTCCCATTTTGGGAAGTTTGCAGTTTTATAAATGTTAATATCCTTCCTCATATTAAATTACATAAATTTATACAGTTTTTCAACCTTAACTAATAAGACCAGATATGTAAATGTGTCATAGTTTTGATGGCATTTTGTAGTGTTTGTGTGTTGTGTGCTAACTTTAGGATCTTACCTGGGAGTAAAGCCCTAAATCTGGCACTGAGTGGAAGAGGAGTGTGGTATTATGTAACCGCTACTGCTATAAATTGTCGCTAAAAAACCAAATTGAACATTTTGCAGCAGTGTTACAGCTGTAAATGGAATCCCTTCCAACAACACACCATTATCATGGTAACAAATTGCAACTACTGGTGTGATAATCATGAAATCACACTCATTTAGCATTGATTCTCTTCGTGTTATATTTCATTATCACATTGTTGAGTTGTGTCACAATTAAGACCAATCGGATGCATATTTTACAGTTTTTCTCAATCGCTTTGGCACAATCGTCAAATGAATATTAAACTTTGTCAAACTATATGACTATTATTAGGTCAGATGGCTATAGTCATTTGTCATTGCTTTGGCACAAAAAGCATTGAGAAAGCCTTGCAGAACAGTTTGCATTCATTTGCTTTTGAATCATATTTTTCTCAAATGCAATTATACACATGTTCATTGTGTAAATCCCTACATGCAAAATAGAGCAACCAACAATCACAATAACCTGTCACACATATATATATTAGATACATAATAGGTATGTGATTTTGTTGTAAAAGTTTTCAGATGAATAAACTTCCTCACAATTTTGAGCAACCAAATACAAACAGGTGACAGGTAAGGATATCACAGCATGCCAAAAGATTTTTCCCTTGTTGCATTGTAAAGGAGGATATCAGGTGTGATATCGATAAAATGTTGTGGGCAGACAGAGAGGACAGATTGGATGACCGTTGAGGTCGATATATTTGCCGAATATTTTCTTTTTTTTCTTTTGCACATCTTGTACAACAGTTCCTGATCATTTTGCTGTTGTATATGTTTTTCTCTGTACAAGCTTCCTTGGTGTATGTGTGGTTGGCTGGTGTGTAAATACACTGAGAAAGTATAGTGTGTGCCCTGGCTGACATCAATACTATTCAGCTGACAAATTATGCAATGTTAGCAACTGGACAATATGACAGAGTGGGCAACTATCACCATTTTAGAATACACTGTCATTTGACAAGATGTCTTTGCATTTTGACTGTCCAGGTGTAAGCCAGGCATGTCCAAAGTCCAGCCTGGGGGCCAATCCCGGCCCGGGGGCCAATCCCAGCCCGCGACCAGATTTCATACGGCCCGCAGCCTCGGTTTGTAAAAGACTAGAGCAAGAGTCATATTTTGTAAGCTTAAATGTTTTAAAAAAAACTTTGCATTACGCATAATAAGTCATGTTTAAAATGAACATGAGGTTAAGATATTTATCAACTTCAAGTTTAAGGTATTCCATAAGGAATCTGTAGTCAGATAACTGGACTGACTTTTACTGATGTAAAAGTAAGGCAGAATTGTGTGGGTTTTTTATTTATTTTTTTTAAGATTTGTTCACGCCTGGGTTGATTTGGTTACATTGCCATTTAAAAAAATATATTATTGTGACTGAAAATAAAAATTGTTATAGGTCAGTGCATTATTCACTTTTCTTGTTAAAAAATACATAAATAAAAAAAGTCAGAAGGGACCATTGGCCCCCGGGCATCTTCACATTATCAAATATGGCACTCTTTAAAAAAACAATGTGCACACCCCTGGTCTAAGCAATGATAAAGGAACCTTTTGTTTTGATGGCAATGACTTATTCATTGATGGATTTATTTACATTTGAAACAGGAGTTAATTATTTTGATCACTGTGACCTTTTGCAGGTCACATAGTGATGTGCTGAATGTACCACGTGGTGTGAGGATTGAAAATTGAAAGTTTGTTTCAGTAAATGTGCCAAAGCGATTGAGGAAAAACTGTAATCCTTCCTAAAATCTCAAAGAAATTCAGGAATTAGTGCTGCACTACATTGACTATGTTTAGTAGGGCTGGGTTAAAGTAATCGATCCTCCGATTAAAATCCATCTTTGTCGGAGTGATCTAATATGGATTTATGAAATCCTGAAATTGATCGTTTAATACAGCCTTTATAACCCACCACAAACGATCTGCGGGTCGGTCCTTAATGTTAACATTAACCTGGTGCATTATAAAAAGTATTTGAGGGTTGCTTTTTACTTGTTCTCTGAGAATCTCTTTTATATCCAAGCTAAATTGGTATTGTAACTGAAATGTCCCTAAGCTAATTGATATGGAATTGGCCATACCCAACCCTAATGATTATGTCTTGTCAGCAGGATTATTATACCATTATATAATTACTGTAATTACACTAATAAGAAGATATTACATATATAGTTGTAAGTAGGCAGAAAAAAACCAAGCACAGCAAAGGAAGGGTACCATCTAAGGGACCTAATGAATCTTACAAAGAGGGAAAGTTGTTTGCAGTTTTGTCTCGTTCCCCAGAGAGCCCATTTGAGATCCTTGTCAACACTAATAACATCAGCAGTCGCTCCCACAGCGGCCCGCTGAGTTTCCTCTGGCGGCAGGGACTAAACAAGTGCTCCGGATACACACAAACCTAAAAACAAAATGTACAGCAATCGTGAAAGATCTTACCAGTGTGAAGCAGAACAGGTTCATGTTTGCAGGTCCGTGCCAAAGACAATGCAGCGCACTGTGGCCTCTGAGATGCGTAAACACACTTTCACACGCACACACCACCCTCCCGCTCAAACACACACACGCACACACACAGACACATACACACTGACCCCTAACGCACCCCTGTGATGCAAAAGCTCACGCAGCCCCCGTGCTGTCCACGGCCCAATGGCCTAATCCTAGTTTCAAATCCCTGACATAATCCAATAGATGCAGTGAGCCATTGCTGTCCAACAGGGGCCTCAGGAAGAGCCAGGCCACCCGTGACAACAAGACAATAAACAAACACAGGCTGGCTTTGTTTGGCATGTGTCTGAAATGATTATGATAATGACCTGATAGAGATTAAGTAATCACTAAGTGAGGTTAAAGTTCTGGGGACTGAGAACAAAACAAATATCCTTTTAAGGTTTTGGTCACATGTTATGAAATGTGTTTGGTATGTGTCTGACGGGACACGATGAAGCCAAGGTTTGCATAAAACGGTGTGTACTACAGGAATACTTTTAATCCTACGTTTTCCATTGATTTTAAATGTATGTAAGGATTTGACAGTTAGAATAAATGCATTGCATTATGATGAATAAACTGGAAAATGATAGATGGATGGATGGATAGATATTTTAAGTTGACGATCACAATTTCTTTAACAGAATGAGCTGCAGACAAATGCCTGGAAATTATTGCTTTATATAAACTGTGCAAAACATTGTAGTTTATCTTAAATAACAATTCCTATAAATAAGCTACAGTAAGAACACATAGTGACGTCTGAAGTCAAACCAGTGAAATCAAAAGTAGATTAGACTGTTTAAAAAATTGCATTGATTCATTTTTTTTAATCTAAACCGGTTGTAATATTTACACATTTATATCAGTTTTAAACCGACTCACGATGCATCGTTACATCCCTATTAGACAGACTGAAAGATAATATTAGTCTCGCATTGTCAGACCCTCCTCCACAGCGCTGCGGAGGAGGGTCTGGCTAGTCCACACAGCATTCCGGGTTGGGAGAAAAACGTGCTCTGGTTTATTGGCATTTCTTTAAACCAATCACAATCGTCTTGGGCGATGCTAAGCAACGCACAGAGGAGCGGTGCCTCTGCAAAATAGCCTCTGGAAGGAACTTGTTTTGGTGGAACATGTGTACGTTCAAAGGTTGTTTTAGTCGTGCGAGAGAAAACTCAGATTGGACAGATAGTCTAGCTAGCTGTCTGGATTTACCCTGCAGAGATCTGAGGAGCAGTTAACCATAGTCCTCACAAATCCACCAGAGTTTAGAACGGCAACACAAAGAGAGGAAATTAACGGACATCCGGCCGAAAAGAGGAACATCTGGCGGAATTTCCAGCGCCACCGGAGCAATCCCGGAAGTGGAACGTCGTGGACATAGACTAGATAATATCGATCTCACAGTATTACAGCGATTGAGCCTTTTCAAACAGCGTGTTTTTCCAGAGGGAAGCTGCAGAAACATTAAGCTGTTCTTTTAGTAGTGATACTTCAGTGTTTCACTTAAAATCCCATAAAACTCATGAATGCAAACCTTATTACAGTCATTGCTTCTCAGTTCTTATTCTAAAAATAACATTATTACAATTATTATCGATGTCAGGGTCAATGTTAATCTCTTCTTGAAAGCCCGTTCTCCCCCTCTGTTCCCCCCCCTTCTCCCCCAGTCCTGTCTACACCTTCTCCTGCCCCGCTGTCTTTCTGTCTCTCATCCAGAGATAAAGACGACCTTTCATGTTGTTGTGATCAGAGCTCGGCTACAGAATTAGGTCAGAGAATGAGAACAATATGTCTCTGGTAATAAGAACCAAAGATGTTACTGAGATATTTTACTCAAGAGTCTTACTGTTAATTATCCAACAGTGCAACTTACATTTCAAACTGGGTTTACTGCAGCAAGGGGATTTATTTAGTTTTACATTTATCAATGCCAGTAAAACTGAACATTTCTATTGGCTGTAGGTGATTAAAGGGGTACTCCAGCTACAGTCATGTGAACACATTAGGACACCCATGTTAAAGTTGACTAAAAAGAGGAATAAAAACATCATCTTTAGGAAATTGATCTTAATGCCTTAATTAAAAAAATTAGGAAAATCCATGAATAATGTATCATAAATAAATGTTCTTCCTTAAAATACAGGTGGCATAAGTAAGTACACCCCTATGTTAAACTCCCATAGAGGCAGGCAGATGTTTATTTTTAAAGGCCAGTTATTTCATGGATCCAGGATACTATGATCCTGATAAAGTTCCCTTGGCCTTTGGAATTAAAATACCCCCCCCCAATCATCACATCCCCTTCACCATACCTAGAGATTGGCATGGTTTTATTCCAGTTAGCCTAATAGCTGGTTTGATTTGCATTGAGAGATGATTTTATGGAAAGTACCCCATGCCAATCTCTAGGTATGGTGAAGGGGATGTGATGATGTGGGGGGCTATTTTAATTCCAAAGGCCAAGGGAACTTTATCAGGATCATAGTATCCTGGATCCATGAAATAACTGGCCTTTTAAAAATAAAAAAATTGCCTTTTTATATAGCATTGCACTTTCATAAGGTTTAGAGACTCACAAGGAGCACATTTAAATAATAATAATATAAAAAGGTCAAAACCAAAGCAACAGAGGATGAGATACCTGGACTTTTACTCCCTAATGTGTAAAAATTCACAAATGCCAGATACTACACTTCCCATAATGCAAACTAAAAGCATCTGATGATGATGACATTATTCAAATGTTTTCACAGGCTTAGTAATGCGCCTAACAATGAATGAAGATAACTTCATGTGTAAAAATACTAGAGTGCCCCTTTAAGGAAATTTGAAATGAAATTAGATTTGCATTACCATAATTCTTTTTTGTAGAATCTTTTTTATTTTTTTATTGTGAATTGCAGGTTAGTTTTTTTTATTATTATAAAAAACTTTAAATCATTTTTATTCTAATATGTTTACATCTAAGATAGCTACATCTAGCTAAGAAATTAGTTTATTGCAAGCTAGTAATGCAGTGTGATATGAATACATGACACCCAAACTCTTGGTGGACACCTAATTAGTTTTATTTTCTTTCTTTTTTTGTCAAGCGTCCGTTCACTGAGCCTTTTATTTCAGGAGCATCCTGTTTCACACTCCCTGTTGTACGCTTCCCAGTACAACCAGTCTGATCTGCTGGCCACTGGGCAGTTGGGGATTAAGTAGTCTCACTTTGCCAGACCTTCCTCCACCGTGGCGCTGCGGAGGAGGGTCTGGCTAGTCCACACAGCATTCTGGGATGGGAGAAAACCGTGCTCTGGTTTATTGGCAGTTCTTTAAACCAATCACAATCGTCTTGGGCGGCGCTAAGCACCGGGAAAAGCCGCGGTGCCTCTGCAAAATAGCCTCAGGAAGGAACTTGTTTTGGTGGAACGTGTACGATCAAAGGTTGTTTAATCATGCAACAGAAAACTCCGATTGGACAGATAGTCTAGCTAGCTGTCTGGATTTACCCTGCAGAGATCTGAGGAGCAGTTAACCATAGTCCTCAGAAATCCACTGGTGTGGACGTGGAACGTCAAGTAGACCAGTGATTAGGTGCCTTGCTCAAGAGCACCTGAGTGGTGGCAGTGGTTGTTTCTTTACATTACCTTTCACCGCAGGTCCATTGTAGCTCATCTGCCTTTAGTCACAATCCTCTTAAGTCAAGGGTCTTCAACCTTTTTATAGTGCAAGGACCCCTTAGCTGAAAGAGACACAGAGCAGGGACCCCCTACCACAGATATTGTATAAACATTTAGTTGCATATTAACATGGGCCAAAGATGAAAATGGATGGATGGATATTTATATATTATCTATACATTATGTTTTAATGTTAAACATACATGTGGAAGGCATGGTGAACTTGTATGTGTGACTGGCTACCATAATGGCATATCTTATTTAGTAAGCACATCATCAATGTTGTGTAAATTGAATGTTTATTTGTTTTTTTTGCACAAATAGGCTGATTCACCTTTGCTAATAATATGTTGGATTCGTGTTAGTATATGTTTTCAGACATATTTTAATTTTTGGAAAAGAAACCAACTTTCAAATAAATATCAAACAATAAGTTTGCGGCCCCCCTGCAGTAACTCTGAGGACCCCCTAGGGATCACGAACCCCCTGTTGAAGATCTCTGCTCTAAGTAGTTTATTAGTGCTCCAGCATATTACAACACTTATGTATGGCTGCATATTTTCGCTTTTGGGCAGAAACCTTGTATCTCCATATTTTGTCTTTTTTCTTCTTCTCATAAATCAATGCTATTGGTTGCCCTTTACATCTGTCTGTGGGTGTTACCAATATTTAAACAGTGACGAGGCGATGGACTTCGTCTGAGGTTAATGGCTCAATAAAACGTTTTTAAATAATTTTTTTCATTCCCGGAAAACAACGGTTTTGAACAAACAAGGTTTCCACCCGACAGTGACGATAATTAATATGTTATGGCTGCTGCTGCAGAACATCTGTCCCAGTCAGAGGTACTGTGTGACAACACAGCTGGTGTGGACATCCTGGTCTGTTGTGGCACATGCTGAGTTGTAAAATCCATGGTAACACTGCTAACGTTGGAGGAAATGATTCAACAAAGCCAAAATAAAGAAGAGCAATGTTTGTGGACTTGAACCTCCTAATTGAGGTCATTTCAATAAAATGTTATTGATAGTGTCAAATCGCAATAGGAGTTATCTGAGGACACTTTACGGACCGATTAGGTCTAGACCACACTATAATTTACAAAGACCCAACAATTTCCCACAAGCGAGCATTTGGTGCGACAGTGGCGAGGAAAAACTCCCTTTCAGGCAGAAACCTCGGACACACCCTGACTCTTAGCGGGCGGCTATCTGCCGCTGCCAGTTGGGACACAGACACTGATGCAATCACTGGGTACCTCTGCTCAAACGGTGTGTTAGAATTGAACAGGAAACGCTGTCTTTGTGTTTGTGTACAAGTCAACAATACTTATTTTTTTCATTGCTTTGTTATAGCTGGGAGCATCAAAGGATACCTGCAATGGCAACACTCCTCCACTGGAAATGGTAAACCAGTTTCATCCAAGGGGGTAAGCGAGCATCCGAAAAGCGTACCTCCTATGGGGAGGTTCATAGGCTAACAAGCCATCACCTTCTGCTAGCATTCCATTGACTGCCATTCATTTTGGCGCCACTTTGACAGCAAATAACTTTACATCTGAAGCGTTTAAAGATTCTATTTTTTCCATTGTCGTGTTTCTTTAGAAATAAACAATGTATAAAAGGCTCCATTACCTTGTACCTCACATTATGGCTCCGTAGCAGACGTTTTTGTAAAAATAGGCTAACGATTGTGTCATAACCACGCGACTTACTGTCGCATAGCAGACAAAACGGGGGGGACGTGGAGGCATACAGTCCAAATGACAAAATAGTCAGAATACTTACTAAAAGTTGCTCCTGCTCCTACGCTCATGGACCGCTCCTACTCACGCTCTCCGTCTCTGCAATATTCGGAATGATTGAGATTTGTCTTGGCACAGCTACAAGAAGACTTACAACTTTCAGACAGGTTGCTCACGTCACATCTACGTCGTCTCTCTCAGATTGAGGCTGCGCAGTAACGCTCAGCCATCACCGGAAAAGTGACTTCACTGGTCTGTCTGGTGGAAGTCTACGGCGTCGCTTTGTCCATTTCTATAACTGTCTACGGATTCATCATATAGAGATCTTTTTTTCTTTTGGCCATGTCATGTGTGAACAGTGTGCCAGTGTACTGACCTCTACTGGGACTGGACAGAAGCACAACATTTCAGACTCAGCAGGCCATACTTTAATCCTCAAATGTTCCAACCTAATAATCAGCAATGACAAAAATAGTCTCTGTTGTCTTTTGTGTCCAGATGAGACTGAAGCACAGGTAGGAAACAAGCCTCACAGTGTAACATCACAATATCTCATGCCCTATTAAGTTTTTTTTTTTAACTGTACATGTCACATTTGAGCTGTTTACTGTGATTCTCTTCTTCGGAATTATGCAGAGTGAGTGAGGAGCCTTTTATACACGGAGAACAATCACTAATGTAGGCAACTCTCAGGGCATAAATGTACTGTAGTCTGATTAAACTAGCACTACTCATCCCTTTGGTTCACACACGTCCACTCACTTCTACCAGAGCCTTACTGCTCTGATCTTAATCATTGCATTCAACATTGTATCATTTCCTTGAAGTGTGGAAAGTACAGTGTCTGTCAATGCTGATATTACACTGACTGTTGTGTATTGCTCCTGCAGATGGCAGTGTCACACCTGCTGATTTCCAAGTGGCTCTGAGCTCATCTCATCTGTCATCAGAGCTGAGTTCTACACTGTTAATATCAACGCTTATTATCAGCAATGTCAACACAAATGTAAGGAAACTAATAAAGTGTAGCTTTTTCTTTCATTTTAAATATTATACTAAGTTGTTTTTTTTCTTTTTTATTGTGAATAGCCCTTCAGTCTTGTGATATTACAGTGTTATGCAAGACCACTTTTTGAGAACGGCTGCCATGGGATCTTATATGACTTGGATACATTTTATACAACGCAGCAACAGTTGTTCTTGAAAAGTTTAATTAAACGCCATAATTCTTCTTCCGACAGTGTGACTATAATATGATTCATCAGTTCCCATTACATGCCTTCCACTGTGCGTAATTAGAATATTAAATCACACAGTTACACCTTCAGCCTGAACCTGCTGCTGCTCCAGGTACAGTCTGACCTCTAGTCTCAGAGTACAACTCCCATTTACTCAGATCTTCATCCAAACGGGAGGGATGAAGACCACACCTTTGACCCTTTGCTCCCAACCTACCGTTTACCCAGCATTCCTGCACTGACCCCGGGACGCACAGAGTCTCAGCCCAGAGGCTACGACCCTGCTGTCCTTTACTGCGACCTTTTTGAACTTTAACACACACACACACACACACACACACACACACACACACACAACTTGTGTGTGTGTGATGTCAAAAAGTGAAACAGTTTGTCCCCTTGGAACAATTGACCTCTCTTCCCCTTGTCCAGCAAAGGTATGTGAGTACGTTGAACCCGCTCAACCTTTCATTAGCTCTTCCTTTTTATTACAGCGCTTCCTCCCTGCTGCCTCGTCAGCACGTCACAGCGCGGGGGATGGTGGAATGAGGAGGGAGAGGTGTGTGTGGGGGGGGGGGGGAGATGGAGAAGCAAAATGAGAAAGAGGAGGAGGAGGAGAGGAAAAAGAAAGCCGAAAGAGAGGCGTAGAGAGAGGGCTGTAAAAAGGAGGGCGGCAGATAGAGCCGAGGAAAAGATAGATTGGCAGCATCTGCTGCTGCGTTGACTGAAATGTCACCTTTAAATGGCTCGTCTGTCCTTGTTGCCGGACCCCGCTATCTGATCTCCATTCTCCTTGGGAGTTGTAGTTCTGATGACTTATGTAAGACACGAAACACATCTCTTATGGAAAAAAAAAAATCTAGTACAGTTCGAGATAAGCTTTCAGCAAAAGGGAAAGACAATTTCTCGTGCCTCCTGTGGTTCTGAGTTCTACTGAAATTGACCATTTGAATGTTAAGTCAAAGGTCATTGTGCCATGTCTGAATAAGATAATTGGATTTTGAGGCTTGCTGATACTGAGAGCTTACCAGGTGATGCAGCTACTCACCCCAACAACAGTAACTCATACCCCCCCCCCCGTTTTGCTCTCATAGGAGATGAAATCTATTTTCTTGAACACTGCCGATACAGTAAGACACCTCCGCTCATCCTAGGCACATTCCATTTAGATATGGCTAAATGGCTCAGTCAGACATATATCATTTTAAATGTAGCATTGAGGATTTAGCTTTAATGCTCCCAATGCTAAAAATAAAATAGAATATCCCTATAAAAAACAAATAGAAGAACATATATTGTGTATTTCATGTAGATCTCATGCAGCTAAATCTGCCCCAAGGCAAAAACCGCACATCCACATCTGGAAGGTGGCAGATCTTGTTTACTGTCACTTGACATGAGATGCAGTTGACATGCGTAAGAGATATGTCTGTCTGTGTGTAGCGTGGGATGGGGGGTGTGTGTGTGTGTTGGGGGGGTTCCATTGCATTTTGGGGGGCAAAAGTCAGATCATGCTGACAATGTCTCCATGTGGTGGCTTGCCACAGGGCACAGCGGTGCCACACTCGATGTCATTCCTATCTTTAATGTCACTCTCGGTAAGCCCATCACCTCTCATCTGCTGGCTTGTGTCCCCGGGGCCACATTCACCCTTCAACCTTACAGTAATGTAGCAAAGAGGAGAGGGCAAGCCAGACCTCATCTCCGCCTCTCCAAGGCCGCTGTTTACTCTTCTTTTACATAATCTACTGTGTCACCGTAGGTCGTTAAAGTCAAAAGACTCACTGAGAAAAATGTAATGAGGCTCAGCAGACTTTCATTGTGTGAGTTTATACGTGCTCAGATGATTGTGTGCTCACCGGTCACACCGTTGGCCCTTAAGTGACCTTTGGTCTGGTGTGACCCAGGGGCCACGATGTGCCCTTCCATTCCCACTGGTGTGCTGACAGCCAGGCTAATTACCCACACTCCACTGTGTGTGTCTGTGGGAGTCATAAAAGGAGTTACGACTGTCAGATGGCAAAACACTGTAAGGCTGGTGTTTATTTAGTGGTGCACTTGTGCTGATGAATGAAGTGCAGCGGTGGAAGAAGTATTCAGATTCCTTATTTATGTAAAAGTACTAATACCACACTGTAAAAAAAATCTTCTGTTACAAGTCAAAGTCCTGCATTGAAAATGTTACTTAAGTAAAAGTATGTAAGTATCAGGGAAATGTACTTAAAGTATTAAAAGTAAAAGTACTCAATGCAGACACATTTTGGAAACTGGAAACAATCCAAACACTTCTGTCAATCAACTTTTGTGTTATCATTTCAGCTGTACTTGTAGGCTGTTATATTGCTGGGGGGTTTAATTTTTAATAAAACATCAGATTCTATAAACTACATGTGCTTTGTGTGCAAAAATCTTAATGTGTAAAGTAACTAGTAACTAAAGCTGTCAGATGAATGTAGTGGAGTACAAAGTACAATATTTCTCTCTGAAATGTAGCCGAGTAGAAGTAGAAAGTGGGATGAAAAGAAAAGACTCAAGTGAAGTACAAGTATCTCAACATTTGTGCAGTACTTGAGTAAATGTACTTAGTCTCATTCCACCACTGAATCAACTTTATTACATGAACTCGTCCGTGAACGTTACTTCTGAGTCACGTCTTTTTGTCATCGCCAATGGTGGTTATTTAACAATGAAGACAACAACTCCCATTATCCCACAGTACTTCACGATGTCATTGTTTTTAATTTCAATGTGACGTGCAATGACTTCAATGTTCAGTGTTCACAGCTTGTTTCTGCTGCCTCCAAATGGCCAAAAAAAAGTCTGTTAAAGGACAATTTCGGCGCAAAATGAACCTAGGGGTTAATAACAGATGTGTACCCACTCAATCGCTCTCTGGGACATGTTTTCATGCTAATCGAATGTGTTTGGAGCTTGAAACAAGCTAACGCGGACCGCTGATTAGCTCGGGGCACAGGGAAAGTAAAAACAAATCGCTATTTACACCACTAAAAAGGCTCAAAATTACCAAATGCCCCGAATACTAGCGCTGTAAGCTAATCAGCGGTCCGCGTTAGCTTGTTTCAAGCTACAAAAACATTCGATTAGCATGTCCCAGAGAGCGATCGAGTGGGTAGACATCTGTTATTAACCCCTAGGTTCGTTTTGCACCGGAATTGTCCTTTCAAGTCAGGTTTGACTAAGCTTCAATCACTTATACCTACCAGTATTTTATGTAACATAGTTCATTTAACTTCATCAGCTGGCCAGTTTCTGATGTGGGGCTAAATAAAGATCTATATTCTCTATATATGTGATTAAAATTTAAACTAAATGTGATATCTTACTGTAATAACTCGAAACAAAGTGCTCGGTTACAGTAAAAATTGTGTGTTACCTCCTGTGTCAGTGTGTATGTGTGGCCCATGGATGCTCCACCTTCCACTGTAGGAGAAGAGCATCATGATATATGGTCACAATTTCCAAACCCTCTATTATAGAAATGCATCTTTTTGCCTGAAAGCTGTTTACAGGAGCAGATTACCTCTTTATAACACAGTGCTCTTTATGACCCAAATGGTAGAGTATTGCATGTTTTTTTTCTCAAATCAGCACACACTTGGCCAGATATACTGTACATAGATGTCTTTCCTAAGTCAATATTTTTCCCTCAGCTGGCTGACATGAATTGAGCAAGTTTACTTTTCACTGTAAAACCTAGTTGCATATCTGAAGAGTTTCTGTGTCTTCATTTTATGACCTAAAGCATTCCTGTGCAGTGTGCACTTTATCAAAGGCACAATAATGAAACGCTCCCTTATAACATCTAAATATAGAATGCAATGAAAGTGGTGTCAAAAAAACAAACAAACACAAAATAGATAATCCATTTGTGACCCATTTCTGTCCCTGTGTGAGCTCCGTTGTTAGGAATAATAATAATAATGATAATACAGAAAGAAATGTTCTCCCCAGGCACGCAAATATCTACAAAGCCCTAGTCTCTGACAAAGGGTTTGGCACTGTGGGACCATGAGGAAATTAGGACTCCTGAACACCAGGCTTGTACAACAACCAACACCCTCTTTGAAAAAAAAGAAAAGAGAGGAACTGTCGCTTGTTATACCACCGGTGTGATCCCACTTCTAATTTTGAGATTCCCACCCCTACGTGTGCGTTCAAGCGTGTGAAGCCGAGAGCATTAGTGCTGGCTCTGTGATCGCGCGGCGGCACAGGAAGGACATCGTCGCCATGTGTGTTTTTAATAGGATAGCAAAATAAACCTGTTTTCTGGTCAGCAATTACCCATTCTTCTGGATCGGTGTAAATTAGAGAGAAGCTGCAGAAAAGAGGCTTTGAAGGCTAGAAGACGGATGGGGAGGACATAGGGGAGGACACATCTCAAATTAAGTTCCGGTTCATTTTTTTTATAACTGTGACTTAGACTCGAGCTCTGTCGAGTCCCCTAACCCCTGTTTAAACTGTACTGATAAATCCCCGTACACCTCCATGTCCATGTTTCGACTCGGGTTTTCGCAATCCCATCCATTCATCCATGTGATGTCGTGTTATCAAATGTGTTTGCTGGCTTTGTGTTTTCTATAGCGGTTATGCTGGAAATCAAACACCTTTCTCTCAAGGCAAACCACAGAACCCCCCCCCCCCCCCACCCCTCTGAACCACAATGCTGACTGTCAGGAGAGCTCAGACTGAACACAGAATTATGACTCCAGTCAAGTGGCGTAGACGATCATTTCACCATTTGGGAAGGAGTTTTTTTTAAACAGACTTCATCTTTAGGCCGATGACGCTGCATTTAATAATTGAAAAAGGTTTTCCATCACACACCAGATAAGGGCAACCGTATGGACAGGATGTATGTCACTTTTACAGTCCGAGGTGGGAGTAAGTCACACGTGCAAGTCTCAGTCACTGTGGTGACAATCATGCAAGTCAAGTCCCTGCTTTAAGTCACAAGTCACGTCATACAAAATTCGGGGGATCTACCCCCAGTTTCCACATTAAAATCAGTTTACAAAAACAGTTGTTTTCTAGCTAACATTTACCCAGCCAATTAATTTTCCTAAAAAAGAGACATTCACGTACCTTTCTACGTGGGTTTTGTAGTGACGGATGAAGTTAGATGTTGTGTTGGTCATGTCGGTGATTTTTGAGCTGCAGACCTTGCACACTGCTGTTCTCTTCTTACAACGTTCATCGACTACATAATCCTTGAATCCAAATGGTTGTTTTTTTGGCTTAACCCCCTCCATGGCGGCTGCCTCCTGCGTTGTCCTCGGCTGGTCTGCCGCGCTCCGGAAGGTTGCCAGGTTGACGCACATTGTGCAGAAAAATCACCCAGTCATGTTTGAACGTAACTTCTCAATATCTTAAAAAAAGCAAATGTTACTTCGTACTATATTCAAGTCCTTTTGAGTTATCTGTCTCAAGTCTAAGTCAAGTTTCAAGTCTTGAATACCAAGTCAAAGTCAAGTTTTGTCAATGCGAGTGAAGCAAGTCTGAAGTCCTCAAGACTGGAGTCCCCCACCTCTGTTTCCAATCTTGGACGGAGGTTGTTGATGGAGTGAAGGCGGAGTCTATAGAGAGGCCTCGGGGGCATCCCAGATGTGCAGCTGGGATGCCACCTGACATCTTCCTCAGAGGTGTTTCAGGCAACAAATAGCGGGTCTGTCTGCTGTCAGCCTGTAGGCCACCTGGGGGGGTTAGGCTTGACACTCTGTGTCCTGACAGCACATGCACCCCACCCAATCAACCTCCTCCCAGTCCAGTGCCAGGCCCCCAGAATGCACCAGGAGCCGTCACGGCCGATGAGGAGTGATGCCGGTGAGGAGAAGAGAGAGAAATCCCTCTTTCCTTCAGGTGCAATGAAAGGTCAGGAGCCCGGTATCACTGGGAGAATTACTCACCGTGGCCGGCCGCCTTGACATCAACAGAGAGCTGGCCTGCGGGGAGCGAGCGGGAACCAGACGAGGGGAGAAAACAGGTGGAGGGCTGGACAGTGGTGGCAGATAGGTGGTGAGGGAGTAATGAGTTGGAGGGGGGAGGAGGATGGGAGGATGACAGGGTCAGGGGGAGGTGGAGATGCAGGTTGAGGTAATGGGCTATAGGGAGCATGTCTGTGTGTCCTGGCGTTTTGTGTGTGTGTATGTGTGCGTGCGTGCGCTTGCTCGTTTAAATGGAGGAAGGGGGGTCATCTTGCCCTTGCAGCTCTTCATCACATTCATTTTTTTTATCCACGCTTCCTGAACTTCCACTGCCTTTTCCGCTCCAGTTGTCTCTCAGCAGACAATGCGATCAGAGTGTATGTGCATTATGCAAGCGTGCTCCGGTCTATAGTTAAGATGTCAATGGTGCGTGCACCTCCCCAAGGTCAACACGCTAATGAAAAATGGCCAGGGACAACAGTAATTATCAAATAACTAAATGCAAAGCCAGCCAAAGTGTGATCGTTGTTCCTGAGCCCACCGTTGATAAAAGATTGGATTGTATCCTTTCCTTTGGCTTGAAACAGACTTCTTTTCCCCTAGAATTCTTACTCACCAAGCCTGCGACGATACTCGATGATACTGGTAGCTTGTCAGTTGTAGTCAGGGCATGCCACATTTGAATTCTGGGACCATCTGCTACTTCATACATCATCTCTAATATCAGGGCTGTCTCACTATCTGACATAGTAGTTATGCACAAGACAGTCGCACACAATCTGACTGCACGGCTGTGTGGCATTCTTTCAACCTGCCCGCACATAACAAGAATTTAAGCACATGAGCATTTGGTATTTGACTGCTCCAGAGCCTGAATAGCGTGGAGGAGAGCTGAGTGGAGGATTGAGATTGATCAGCATTGAGACAGTGGCTGTGCCGCTCGCTGAGTGTTTCAGATTTTTTTAAGGTCACCCTCACTAGAGCCAAAAGGGCACATCAATTTTAGAGCCCTCATGAGGAGGCGCCGCGTCTCCTCCTCGATCACTCAGCCCCCTGTGGAGAAACGACATCTGAAGGTGCATTTGATTTGTGTGAAACCCGGTAGCGTGCATGATCGGAATAAAAAAAATAAACAGACACAACCTGGGTAAACAGATGGGTAGCACCTCAACGTGTGGCGCTAGACTGCTTCAGAGAACATGTAACAACTGGAAGGCAGCTGATTAGTAACTTGGCAGTTGTCAAAAACAAAATGGTGCTGTGTAAGTCATACATACTGTGCATTGCTATAATATAATATTTGTAAAATACCAGATAAAATGTTCAAATAGGAGCACGAGATATAGTAACTGTTGAACTTTTCCTACTCCCTTTTGAGAGTTCAGAGCAACAAGTTCAAGCTGTCAGGCTACATCTACACTGTTACATCGTCATTTTTAAGCGGTGTTTTGAGACAAAAACAATCTCCGTCCACACAAGAGTTTTAGCTCCATTAGCAGAACTAATCTCCGTCCATATTAACACGTCTGACAAGACATATCACATGACCATTCACACACACTGGGCATGTGCATGCTGGTGTAAACAGGAAGCAGATTGTCTGTCTGACGTTACTCTGCGGTAGAAAATCGCGGATGTACGTGTCGAAAATACAGAAAATAATTTTTAAGAAAAGACAACGGTGAAAAGTAAGAGCAGGGATTTATTAGCTTGGACCGACGACGAGGTGGAACTGTTACTAAGCCGAACTAACAGATAAAACGTGCATCATCGTTCTCAAAGGTTCTCCGTTTGTGCCCGTCCAGACTACAAAGCAACCACGGAGTTTTCAAACCAAAACGGGGGCAGTGGCATTTCCAAATGTCTCCGTTTTAGGGGCTTGAAAACGTCGGAGTAGTGTGGTCGCGAGGCGTAAACCGGGCAAAAGATATTATTTTTAAACCAAAACGTAGTAGTGCAGATGTAGCCTAGGACGCATACACAAGATTTTGTCTTCATTTTACATAGGAGAGAAAGGAAGTAAAACATGCTAATGAACTGGGAACAGTCTCTAATAATGAATGAAACGGAATTCAGATGTATTCAAAGTCAAATGTATAATTGGGTACAGTGCGATTGGCCTAGACATGACCCCTTTATTTTTTTTAAACAAAAAGGTCAAACAGAGTGTGAAGCTGCTTAACATCCACATCCAAAACACACACTTGCAAGGACAAAAACAATGAGGCGTTCATCCCTGAGACAGCTTCGGGGAACAGCAGTGAGTGGGAGGAGAGTGAAAAGATAACATCACAAAAAAATAAATAAAAAAAACGCAGACAAGGAGAGGGAGAACGAGGGAGAGAGCAGGAGGAGGAGAGTCATCAGAGATCAGGGTGACCCTGCGCCACTCAGGAACATGCTCTGCTTATAAGCTAAAGGAGAAGCCAAAAGTTTGCCACTGAGTAATCTCTCCGCTGTCAACATCCTGGGGACTCGGCCTTGACAGTGACCAGGTTTCAGCAGCGCAGGGCCATGCCGCTATCAAAACTGCCTGACACGGACAGCAGATAACTATGCACCTGCTCTAAACCTTAATACATTGCTTGTAAAAAGCTAAGCAGTTACATATTGCATATAAGTGTCGGGACTTATGCACGAATGCTTTCAATAAAAATATTTGAAACACATAAACCATACATTAGAGGTTAGAGACACTACAGGCTGAGGAATCCTCAAAACGTACTTAACACAGAGAGGAAATATTTTCCATGTGTGTGCCAAAGCGGGGGGAGATTGAGGAAGCACACTCACAAAAACATCACAGCAAGACACCATCGTCTTGCTTTGATAGATGTCAGGTTTAATGGAGGCTACATATCATCAAAGAAGTAAAGCAAACCCCTTACTTAAACTGAGTTAGTCTGATCTAGATGTGCATTAGCTGTCTTTGGTCACAGGGACTTCAAAAATGCTTCCAGCATAAATAATACAAGCTTAAAGCAGACACTGGGACAGCTACAGAAAGAAGAGTGCAACATTTAAAGAGCAGCAAAAAGTACATTACATAAATGCAACACAAGGTAGCCTCTGACAAAATGACAGACAGACAAAAAAGTTCCTAGCAATCCTCAAAACACATTGCCATGTTCATAACCACTGCAAGCACAACATTCCCATGTCCATATAAATATACAGAAGTTAATTTTGGTTGCTTTAGTAAAGGGGTCTTCAAGCCAAGGACCCCTTAACTTAACTGAAAGAGAGACGGAGCAGGGAACCCCAGATATTGCATATTAAACTGGGCCTACAATAACGTGTAGGGCGGCCTACAGCCTTTATACATACCTTTTTTGCATAGAATACTGAGCTATTAAAATAGCCTAATAATTGTTGGAATGATTTTGTAAATATTTTAATGTTAAACATACATGTGGCACAGTGAATCTTTAGGATGAACTGTATCTGTCGATGGCTATCTTAGAGACTACCTTACCTATAGGCCAGTTAGCAGTGGGGATTTATTTGCTAATATGGTGGATTCATGTTAAGACTTTTTAATCTTTGAAAAAACTTTCAAAAATTAACAATTGGGAGGCCCCCTGCATTGACTCCGAGATAAATTAAAGATTAAAGTTAAAGATTAAAGCCAGCGGCATTCTAAATTTTAAATGCTAGCAGTGTAGCTCTAGGTATGGCAATGTTGGTCAGTCGATTGATCCATGAAATATCTCAACAACTATTAAATAAATTGCCATGAAACTTTGTAGAGCCATTTGTGGTCCCCAGAGGATGAAGCCTACTGATGATGCCCTGGCTTTTCTTCTGGTGCCCCAGTGAGGTTGACATTTGTGGTTTTGTGTGAAATGTCTCAATTATTTGATGTATTGCCATAACAATTTGGTCAATACATTCATGTTCCCCTCAGAAGTATAATAACTTTAGTGATTCACTGACTTTTATCTAGCATCATCATCAGGTTAGTCTCGCTTTGCCAGACCTTCCTCCACAGCGCTGCGGAGGAGGGTCTGGCTAGTCCACACAGCATTCCGGGATGGGAGAAAAACCTGCTCTGATTTATTGGCATTTCTTTAAACCAATCACAATCGTCATGGGCGCCGCTAAGCTCCGGACGGAGCCACGGTGCCTCTGGAAAATAGCCTCGGGAAGGAATTTGTTTTGGTGGAACGTGTACGTTCAAAAGTAGTTTTAGCCGTGCAACATAAAACTCAGATTGGACAGATAGTCTAGCTAGCTGTCTGGATTTACCCTGCAGAGATCTGAGGAGCAGTTAACCATAGTCCTCACAAATCCACCAGAGTTTAAAATTCCAATACAAGCGGAAGGAAACAGACATCAGCAAAAATACATCGGGCGGAATTTCCTGCAGCACCAGAGCAATCCTGGAAGTGGAACATTGTGGATATAGGCTTCAGGGTCAAATCTTCATCTTGGACCCATTCTTTTATGATGACATACCTGTAAAACTAATAACGTTCCCACGAGCCTCAGTTTAGTACTTATTAGGAACTTCTATCATGCTAACATGATAAATTACGATGATGAACATTGCAAACATTGTACCTGCCTAGCATCAGAATGTTAGCATTGTCATTGTGAGCATGTTAGCATGCTGATGTTAGCATTTAGCTAGCATGGCTGCAGACTTGTCAAGTTGTTAGTAAGACCAAAACCAATAATGCATTACTGTATGACTTCT
This sequence comes from Sander vitreus, assembly GCF_031162955.1. Lineage (NCBI taxonomy): Eukaryota > Metazoa > Chordata > Actinopteri > Perciformes > Percidae > Sander > Sander vitreus. Next base: position 25,646,304 of record NC_135867.1, read on the forward strand.
CTTCCGGACTTTCTTGAGGGCTCAACCCCAAGCCACTTTGTATTTACAGAACACAGACATCTTTAAAAACGGGTTTCAAATATATAACTTGGATGGAATGTAATCCAAAAGCAGCTAAACACAGCATAGTTTTTAGCCAACCTTACCCAAACAGGAGGATTTGTTGAGAGCCAATTTCAGCCATGGATTTGGTATGCTATATACAATGTATGTGAAATAGGCCTAGCTATGATAATGGTAAAGAAGAAATATGTCACTTTGCAACAGTGTTGTTCATTGATAAGTTTTAATAGTTTGGGTTTTACTCTTTTCATAAGTTAGTGGATAATAACCAAAATATAGAATATCGCCAGACTTATCCTTAAAATAAATATGTATCCAGTTTTGGAACTGGAATCCTGTCATGCTGTTTTAATATATAAAGTGACCAATTGTTCACTGTTATCCTCACACAACAACCAATATTCCTTAGCTCCTCTTAGATCTGATTGTTTTTGTACATGTCATTTAAATTCAGTATTTGAATTTGCATTTGGTTATCTTGGATGCCCTTTCATCCCACTTCTTAGACTGACTACTGCATATTTATTCTCTTCTTCAAAGCCCTATTTTACCATGTCTGATAAGTATATTAAAAGCTGACTCTCTTCCAAACCAACCTCATTTACTTCATAGTTCACTACTGCAGTACCCTTCCCTCTGCTCCTGTGCAAACTAATAAAGCTACTAAAGCTGAACAAGGGAAGCTTAAAATGGATAACCCCATCAGAAATGACTGTCCCATATTGACCCCATACATAAACAACATGGATCCTGAGACCTGGGGGCATGCTTAAATCTGTCTGGTTAGGATTTAATGCGGCGGCCATCCCTTCTGAAACACTGCTGACCTCTCCCTTAGCAGCTCTTCGGTGTATACAATCATTTGCATTTTAGAATTGTTAAACAAATACCCACCCATGGCTCCTTCTCCCTGCCACCCACTGTGACCCTCCACCCACTCTCCTCCCAAGCCAGCCAAAGGTAATAGCAGGCAAACAGTGCACCAAATGTCAGCCAGAGAGAGCAGGGTCAGAGGTTGAACAATTCCTATCAGTGAGTGAAAGAAAAATCTCAACAGAAGTAATAAAAGTTTAACTAGCAGCATCAACATGCCAGAGACTCCTCAACTTGATGGTGAATGACTTAATTCAAATGGAGCATTTTGTTTAATTTATTAAATGACTCACTGCACCATTTTGTAGACGTGGAGCTGTAAAACCAGTGCCTGAAATAGGCCAGTATTGAGTACCGGCACTTCTGTGTTCTAAGTACCCTTACTTCTAATTATTAGTAAATAATAGAATATTAAAAGGCTGATATTTATACCAAAATAGGCTATATATCATGATTTATTGAGAAAAAAACAAACAATTCTATGTATAATCAGACATTCAGCACCCCTATTATGCCAGAATGGAATGATCCTTTGTTTCATAACCACATGTTCAGACACTGCAACAATTTGACTGTTAGATTGGCAGTTGAACCAGACCCCTTAGATCAAATCATCGAATAGCCGATATTCAGGGTCACCTTAGTCTCGCATTGCCAGCTCTATCTCCACAGCGCTGTGGAGTAAGGTCTGGCTACACCACACATGGGATAGGAGAAAAGAACACTTTGGGTTGTTTGCATTTCTTTTAACCAATCACAATCGTCTTGGGCGGTGCTGAGCTCTGGACGCCGCAACGGTTGCTCTGCAGAATGGTCTCAGGAAGGAGCTTGTTTTTGGTGGAACATTTGCACCCCGCAAAAGAAAACGCCACATACGATATTAAATTAAGTTAACTGTTGACACAATACAATAACGTGAGATATTTAAATTAGCTGGATACATGGTTAAACCTCATTGGCTCCTACCAGTGTATCTCCGTGTGTACTTTGTCCACAGCATTCCCACCAATCAGTCCCAAAACATCCCAGTTAGAGAGGAAATGCCGTAAACATATTCTTTTTAAATCTTTACAATTATTCCCACGAAAGAACCAAGCAGGCCTGACTTGTTGCACACTCCAAATTTTCTTCAAACCTTTCAGCGTGTGTCTTGCTAGATCGAAGTTTATTGTTGTTTTCCGCAGCGCACAGAGTTTCAGAACGGTAACATACAGAGAGTGGAAGGTGATGGATTTCAGGCAATTATCCCGGAAATGTACTTCCGTTGATCCAGACTAGGGTCACCCATACAAGATATTTGTATGAAATATAAATATGTCTAAAACATGCAATTATCATGTCATGCACCTGCTGAATTAGGGCACTGGCACCTTTTCTGGTCCTATTCAGGCACTGTGTAAAACTATTGCATTATTAAACAGGAGCCATACAGGCTTCACATGACATTGTCTCTGTACACATTAGCTGATGATGTCAGAGGCAGAGAGGCATATTTTTGCCACTTGACAGTTTGGAAATGTGGTATGGCCAATCCTTTCAGAGCCTGAGTGTGTAGGACTGCAGATCAATAGCCAGCTATTGGGTAGACAGTGGTGGTGTAATGCAGTGCAATCTGGGAGTTTCCTCTGGGGAGAAATGGGTCACGAGGGGTACGGAGCAGCAAGCTGCTCAAGTCGTTTAAGATGGGAGTACAGGCTAACGCTGTGTGTTTGTGTTGCAGCTGCTGATGCGTGAAATGGAACTCAGGTAGCATGGGCGGGCTGCAGGCCTTCGCTGTATCTTCCGCCAAGTGATTACTTTACTCCATTGATTTTTCTCCTTCCTCCACTGATCTGAGAAGATCACTGGAAAGGGAGAGAGAGAGAGAGAGAGAGAGAGAGAGAGAGAGAGAGAGAGAGAGGGAAGGAGGAACGAAGGAGGGAGAGAGAGAGAGCAAAGAAACCATTGATTGACCTAGTATCGAGATTCTACGATTGACAGCAGTACCTTGAGTGGCAATGCTACCTCTTAGCCCACTAATCTATGACGGAGGTCCCCAGTACATTCAGGGAGTACTGTTTTATAAATCCTTACAGATAGGGGCCAAATCTGTTCCTGTCCAAACATGTTGAGGCATTTAGAAGAAAAGAAATTGGAGCTGTACTTGTGAAAACCCATCGCTGTCACATTGAATACGCTGTTAGGAACATCTTAACCATGTCTAATACATTGCCTTATTAGGAATATATTCTACTCACTGCACATTATGGTTGGCTGTGCGCGCAGTGTTTGTTTCTTTCATGGTCTTATCAAGGTTTGTTGACCTGGCAGGGCTGAGTAAATATATTCATGAGTTTTTGAATGGTTTCTTTTATTCCATAATGCAGTGCATCTTTCAGACAGCATGACATCTCCGAGAATCAAAACCACACTTCTTTACCTCCAAGGCAGATAGCATCAACGCACATGCAAACAGTGCAGTTCATTAAGCTACAGTGTTAGTTTGTGTGTGTAATGGCGTAAAGTGTCTATTAAAGGTCAATTGCATTTTATTTGTGTCATTGTGTTTGCGGGGTGGGTCATCCGCCAAGGCTTCAGCCACAGCAGACTTAGAGGTGGAGTTGAACTTAAGTGAGATGAGTCACAGAACCTCCTGTTGGAGTGTTTAACACAACACGTTGATAACCACAGCATGCAAACAAAAAGATTATCTTGGAAGTGCATGAATACTCACTGTTGAGTTGACACAGCAGCACTTTTCAGCATAGAGGCAAAACACTCTCAGAGAAAATCTGTTCCAAAGGTCTGTCTTGACAACCTGACATTATATTTTATTTATTTTTTACATTTTAAAGGACATGTCTGGGAATATTCTATATTATTATTGTAAGCGACCAACCCCATTCCCATGGAAAGACAAAAATAAGCTAGAATTACCATGTCACGGTATGCCTCTGCCAACCAGTCAAATTGCAGTTTACATCCATGTGTGTCCACATGCATACATTATAACTATGTAGTGAAGACTTTGAAGCCATTTAATAAAATGTATTAAGTGTATTTTCTTGGCAAAATGGAAGTTATTAGTTTTTTTTTTTACAGAGGAGTACAGAGGACTGGTAGAGAGCTTCGTCACATGCTGCAACAACAACCCGCTGGAGGTCAATATCAGCAAAAGCTATGAGCTCGTGGACTACCAGAGGATCAGGATAAAACACAAAGTCAAGGTTTAAATATGGATTTTGCTGCAAGGAAGCTGCAATTCCAAAACGTGGATGCTTCACACAGATCTTTGACCCGCACAGAAGATCTTTACAATCACCACATCTAGATTAGTGTCACCAACTCAGTATCCAACCAAATGTCTCCCCTTCTGTTCCTGAGTTGTGGCGTTATATAATGGCCAGAAAAGCGTTTTTGCCAAACATTCTTATGCCACAGTGAAGTTGACCTTTGACTTTTTGGATATAAAATGTCATCGCTTTATCATTTCTTTCTATTAGACATCTGTGTGAAATTGTGTAATACACTCTAAGAAATAAATCCGTAAAATAACAGAAAGTTCTGGCGGCTCATTAACCGGACTTTGCCCCGTAATTTAAAAAAACCGGAAATGATGTGTGCAGTTACAATGCAGAACATTTTCTTTTAGGCCTATTGCCTCCCATACAAAGCTGCTCAGTAAGTAAAATCTTCAAAAATGTCGTGAAAACGCGACAAAAACGTCAGAAAAAAACATCAAAAATGGCGATAAAAGCAAAGAGAAAAAATGTCCGAAAAAGCAGCAAAAACATTGGGAAAAAAGCGCCAAAAATGTTGAAAAAAAAAAAAGCGCCAAACGTTAAACAAAAATATTGACAACGTGGACTTTTCTTTAACCTCCTAAAATCAACCTCCGTGGATTGATAAAAGTTGTCGGAACAAAAATTATACAAAGTACAACTGTGAATCACTTTCTATGGACAATTTCTATAAAAACAAATACAGCCATACAACAAGATATTTCTTAGAGTGAAATTAGCTATTCTTTGAGTTATGGCCCAAAACAGGTTTTGTGATGCCACAGTGGCCTTGACCTTTGACCTTTGACATCCAAAATTGAATTAGTTGATCCTTGAGTTCCAGTGGAGATCGCGCTCACAAGAATTGGATGGACGGACAACCCGAAAAAAAACTGATTTTCTCTGACTCAATCCCACACACACCGTCTTGCTGCCCTAGATGCTCACTGGAGCACCAAATGTGTATTAATCCACCTCTGAAAATAATCCCCATCAAATACACAATTTACTGCTCTTTGAGTAGCTAAACTAAAAATTACAGTACTGTACTTTATAGAAATTGAAGTGCATACTTGTACATTTTTTATGGGATCTGTGGGCAATAAGAAACATGTTGAATATTCAAACATTTACCTCCTGTTTGGGTTCTGAGCGTCTCGCATTGCCATTTCCTCCATAGCGCTGTGGAGGAGGGTCTGGCTAGTCCACATCTGGGATGGGAGAAAAAACGTGGTCTGGTTTATTGGCATTTCTTCAAACCAATCACAATCGTCTTGGGCGGGGCTAAGCGCTGAACGGAGCCACGGTGCCTCTGCGAAGTAGTCTCGGGAAGGAACTTGTTTTGATGGAACGTGTACAGCTCCACCTCTTGACAACAGAAAGAAATGCAAACAAATGTTATGTTATTTTTAATTAGTTCAAGATAATTATCATCTATAATTTATTGTCTTCTATGAATTGAACATCTTCCTAAATTGCATATCATTCGTGGTAGGATTTTATTTCACATTCTGCCCCTGCCTTGCTGCTTCAGACTGCGTTCTCCCGTGTTCGTAGAAGACTACGGCAACCTGAATGGGTCAGAGTGGGGCTAGCCCCTTCTCACACAATGCAATGTGCATGTCATTCTTCTGCTCCGTCTCTGTCCTGCTTGTGTGTGTGTGTGTGTGTGTGTGTGTGTGTGTGTGTGTGTGCTGCTGGCCGATGCCCGGCCTGGCTGCTTGCTTGCTTGTTTGCCCGGCGCCGCTGAGTCACATGACGGTACAACATCAAATCACAAGAGGGGGTGAGGAAGAGCAAAGTGCGCCTGCTCTGCGCTGTGACGGGAGCAGCACTTGAAAGCAGCGGCACTTACACGCACACAGACAGACAGGTCGCCTCTTTGGTGAAACCACAACGGTGCATACTGGAGAGAAACTAAAACTAAAGTATCGATCTCATTACACTGGTATTGATCAATATCAGTACCAACGTTGGTATCGATATTATTGATATTTGGATCGATCTGCCCACCACTAGTGCCCACCAAGCCTCAGGATATTTGCATCACTCAAACTGCTGGTAAAAGTAACCGCGGTTTAACGTGGAGTGGTTAGATTACAAAATAAGTCAGGTTTGACCAGAGGAAGAACTGCCGCATGGACATCGATTGATATTACATTAGATGGTGACGAGTGTGTACATATTCGGTTGTTGTCATAGAATGAATATGTATGCATCGCCGCATGACGTTCACTTTTTCTGGCTAAACTCTAACGTTACTACCATGGCCCGTAAAAGCACCCTCATCTGGCGGTGCCTGTAGCTGGGCTTGCAGTCACCTATTGACGGCTAAACAACTGGCGCTTGTTAACATGTCAACAAACCACATATTAATTTTAAGCAGCGCACCGCCATGAGTCCATGAACAAGGATGGTGCCTGTGGTTAGTTCACACGTTCACAAGATTTTTTTTCTTAAATCTGCAGACTGGGACATCTCTGCAGCACCACGATCCTTAATTCAGAATAGTATTTTGACACATGTTTTGCCTTGAACAAATACTGTGCCTCCTGCGATTTGGATTCTGCACTAGTCCATTTGCGATTTTCGATAACATTCCGAATAATTGTCCAGCACTAATATCTATAGGTGTTGATATTGTCTTTTACGTCGGGATCATAGGCTGTAGACTGTCTGTGTAAATCCTGTATAAGGTATAGGTGTTATCAACAGACGGTCTGCTAAAATCCTATGACAGTAATGTTAAAGTCAACTAGATGGATTGCGATTAATAAGTGAAATGTAATTGGAAGTTTCATACACCAGTATTTCCGGTCCTTTATCCATTCCAGTGTTTCCCCTATTAATTTTAAGCAGTGCACCGCCATGAGTCCATGAACAAGGATGGTGCCTGTGGTTAGTTCACACGTCTGTAATAGTAGCAGGACAGTCGCGTTCTATCCAAACTGGTAAAGTCAGTTAGCAGGTGAAGATTACATTGTCAGTAGCCTACCAGTTACAAACAGGCTCGCTAGTGAACAATGCGGTAACGTGCTGCAGATCCGGTGTTTTCAGCTGAGCTAGAGAGAGAATATTTGGTTATAATAGATCGGTGATCCTGTTCTGCCCTCATTGTTCTCTGTGAAGTTAGCTAGAAGTGAATGTAACTCAGGAGGCAATTTGGTCTTGGATTAATTTGGAATGCAGTTAACACACAAAGTACTGCGTACTAGATAGACACTTTAAAGGGTAACTACCGTTTTATTCAACCTGGACCCTATTTTCCTATGTTTTTGTGTCTAAGTGACTGATAGGAACAACAATCTTTGACATTGGTCCAGTATTTAGCGAGATCGCTGCAGTCAGCAGCAGCGAAACAAGCTACAATGTAAGCTAATAGGGCAATTGTCCAGCTTGTATTTACCTTCACAAAAGTGCTTGTTTTTCCACTGACAGGCTCAGATTAATATTCTAAGTGTCTGACAACATTATGGAAAGGATCCCTACAGAGATAGACCTTTAAAACTTTTTTGTTGTCTTTTTTGTCGTTTGTTACAACGCTGTCTGTTTTGTGGAGCCATGCGGTTTGTTGACATGTTAACAGAGTGAGATACAGAGTATTCTAGTTTTACTGGTATGTAGCCCAGCTTTTGAAACTGTGCCCCACCAATTGTGTAGATATAAAAACACCACTGTGTGTACGTTCAAAAGTAGTTTTAGTCGTGCAACAGAAAACTCAGATTGGACAGTCTAGCTAGCTGTCTGGATTTACCCTGCAGAGATCTGAGGAGCAGTTAACCACAGTCCTCAGAAATCCACCAGAGTTTAGAACGCCAACACAAAGAAAGAGGAAGGTAACGACATCCGGCCTAAATGAGTGAAATCTGGCGGAATTTCCATAGGCAACGGCGCAATCCCAGAAGTGGAACGTCGTGGATATAAAACTATGAGCGAGATAAGAAGTATTTTAGATTTAAGGAAACTTTTTTGTCTTTCTATCGGTTATAACATTGTAGAAGGCAACATCAATACAATAAAGTCAGAAGGGGGCAAGAAAAAATCTGATGATCATAGGTTGTAAATAAGCCAACAGTTTTACCAGATTATTATGTATAGTATGTATGTCAGTATGCCAGTCACAGGAAAGCTGCGCACACAGCTACGGTAAGTACAGGGGGTCAAAACTGGATGTTGGACAAGTCTCTACCACCACCAATGTGTAGCACCCACCTGGGTGTCTGCTTAGCTGTTTTCACATATGAACTCTGGAGAATCAGGTCCTGACATTGTCCAGAGTTTCCTTTTCTCACATGTAGCACACAACAGGAGAATGGCCGTGTCAGACGCATTCTCACTTCCTGGAAATACTCCGTTATGGTTTAGACGAGCGGTGGCGCTGGGTAGAGCGTGCAGAAGGCGGGACATGGCGCTGATTACACCGCGTCACAGAGCTGTTTGTAATTTGGTCTCTTGTCTCTAGCCGTTCCTTAAACTTGTGTGACAACATCTGGCGTCTGCCCTTGTTCCCGAATCTCGTCGTCTCTCCAGTTGAGTCGGGGGAAATGCAACGCTACCAAGCCACGGCCGAACGGCGTGCCTCGCCGCGACGTGTAGTAACATTTTTTCGAGAGGTGCACGTCCGGCTATGGCGTAGGATCCGGCATAGGATCCGGCGTAGGTCCATGTGTACGTAGCAACGGCATAGATTTAACGCAGAAGCATAAATCACGCTTAACATCGTTTTTACGCGTTGAAACGCCCACGTGTTCGCTGTGAATTTTCACACTTTCGGCTCAGTCTGAGATTACACCGATGTTGTTCTAAGGAGATTTCGGACAATCACTGAAAGTATCGTTGCGTCAGTAGATGCGCCAGCATCACGTAAACAAACCGAAACAAAAATACGTTGTCCCTGAAACAAACCGAGCACTCAGGAGGAGAGCAAAAGATTGTATACATGTTGCAGCTTACATTTCCACTGTTAAGAAATGAATGCCCGCTCCATTTTTCCTTTTCAGTTTATCGCGGTGCCTTCTGCTTCTTCTTCTCCTCCGGGAAAACACGGCCGCGTTGCATTGTGGTATACAGGAGTGAAATGTAGGGTACATCGTATGTACAATCAAATTAGCCGTGCATTGTGGGTGTTTTATAGTGGACTATATAGCAGATTAAATCAACCGCTGACAATTCGACCACCACCAGCTTTACCTGTTTGAGTAAGAAGGAGCTTTAGCGTCTCCCGGCTGTTCAGAACTCTGCTGCGAGGCTTTTAACTCACATTAACAAAAGAGCACACATCACGCCTGTTTTAGCTTCACTTCACCGGTTACCAGTCCAGTATAGAATTCAATTTAAAATCCTGGTCCTCACTTTTAGGGCCCTGCACAGTCAAGTTCCTCCCTACATCTCTGACTTGATTCAGCTTCACACTCCCACCTGGAGTCTGAGGTCATCAGGTCAGAGGCTATTAGTGGTTCCACACACTCATTTTAAAACTAGAGGGGACCGATCATTCCAGGCAGACTCCTAGGCTGTGGAATGTCTTGCCTCCCTTTCTGCGTTGTGTGAATTCTGTTGAATCTTTTAAAAAGCAACTGAAGACTCTGCTCTTCAAGCAGGCTTTTAGTTATTCGAGGTTTTTTTTTGTTTTTTTTAATGGTTGTTTGTTATGTTATCTATTATCTATTATTTTCTTGCATTTGAATTTGTTGTACTGTATTACATTTTATTGTGAATTTTTATCTGTGAAATGTGCTATATAAATAAACCTTACTTACTTACTTACTTGCCACAAAATTGCGACACACACTATATAGAGCACTATTGACGTGATAGGGAACGGTTTACAACACAGCTTTTGTCTCTGAAATGTAGTGGAGTACAAGTAGAAATTTTACAGTACTTGAGTAAATGTATTTAGTTTATTTCCACCACAGGGGTTAAGTGCCTTGCCCAGCAGCACTTCAGCAGAATAGGCAGCTTCAGCAGGGGTCACAGTACGAACTGCGCCCTGTTTTAGACACGTCGCCTGCTCACAAGGTATTTGTGGAGAGAGGGATTGAGCTAAACAGTGTAAGCAGATACGACACCAGGGAGAGACATAACAGATTAAATAACAAGAGTATGCAACATATAGGTCAAACTCAGGTCAGTTCTGTTTCTAAAACGATTGAGCAGTAAAAGTGTGTCCTTTGTGAGAGGAACAGCTCCTCTGTCTGCCGAGGGAAGGTCGAACGAGGCGGCGTTATCGGAGCATCATTAGGCGAGAAACCTGTAAAAGGCCGCCGTCGTAATGAAGACCTGAGACCTGCGCTTAACATTGGCACACTCTGGGCCTGGAGAGTGATAAGTGCTTGATCCTGATCAATAAAATGCACAGCCCCGTCGCCACTTGCAAAATCAATATTGTTTTATTTGCTGTTACAATAGGCTTGTCTGGTTGCAAATGAGGTCTGAGCCGCAGAGTTACTTTGGAAGTAGAGACCTTACCCTAGACTTGTGCTCCAGTCCGCCTTAATGAAAAGGCCAATAAGTGTCTGCACTGGTGACCTCTCCAGTTGGATGCCTGGGGGCTGGCGTCATTATCTTTACATACACACAGAGTAAAAATCTGCAAGCAACATGCTCACTGACCATTTTATCCAGGTGTATTAGTGTTGCGTTTAGCAATTTTAGGGCATACTACTTGCAGGAGTTAAAGTGGTAAGGGTTAGTATATGTGATAGACGATATCTACTAGGTTTGAACTGTTTGGAAAAAATATTTAATTCAATTCAATTCAGTTTTATTTATAGTATCAAATCATAACAAGAGTTATCTCGAGACACTTTACAGACAGAGTAAGACAAAGCCCCAACAATTACAATAATTCCCTCAAGAGCAAGCATTAGCGGTAGCTATTGTGACAGTGGCAAGGAAAAACTCCCTTTCAGGAAGAAACCTCGGACAGACCCAGACTCTTGGTAGGAGGTGTCTGACGGTGCCGGTTGGGGGTGTGATGAACAGTGGCAGAAATAGTCACAATAAAGATAATGGAACAGTGACTACAATGGTAGTCGTAGTAGTTCATGTCATAGTAGGGCACAGCAGGGCGTTACGGGGTGTAATGTGGGACAGCACAGCATGGGTGGATGCGGTAGGATGCAGCAGGACGCAGCCGGACACTGCAGGGAATCGCAGAGCATAGCAGGGTGTAGTAGGTCCACAGCGACACAGCTGCACCCAAAACCCAGGTCTTGGTGCCACCCTAATCCAAGGTGATATTCTGGGTGAAGAAGAAACATAAGGACTCCGGGGAGTAAACTCCCCAGAAATAGGTTAGTAACAAGCATTTCTGGGAGAAGGATGCACATAAAAGGAACAAATGAAAAGAGAGATGAAAGAGCAGCTCATTGTGTCATAGGGAGGAAGGACATTCCCAAGCAGTCTAGAATTATAATAGCATAACTATAATAGCATAACTAAGAGAGGCAGGCTAAAGAGAGGTGCCGGATCATAATTGTGACTGATACGCTACGCTTCCCGATATTGGAGAGAATAATAATTTTTGCATCTTTATTCTCAATGTCATTTTCATGATGTGATGTATTGCGAGGATCTGTACCAAACAAAGATTTTTTTTCTTAAATCTGCAGACTACCATTTGTAGGCTGGGACATCTCTGCAGCACCACGATCCTTAATTCAGAATAGTATTTTGACACATGTTTTGCCTTGAACAAATACTGTGCCTCCTGCGATTTGGATTCTGCACTAGTCCATTTGCGATTTTCGATAACATTCCGAATAATTGTCCAGCACTAATATCTATAGGTGTTGATATTGTCTTTTACGTCGGGATCATAGGCTGTAGACTGTCTGTGTAAATCCTGTATAAGGTATAGGTGTTATCAACAGACGGTCTGCTAAAATCCTATGACAGTAATGTTAAAGTCAACTAGATGGATTGCGATTAATAAGTGAAATGTAATTGGAAGTTTCATACACCAGTATTTCCGGTCCTTTATCCATTCAAGTGTTTCCCCTAAGCAGTGCACCGCCATGAGTCCATGAACAAGGATGGTGCCTGTGGTTAGTTCACACGTCTGTAATAATAGCAGGACAGTCGCGTTCTATCCAAACTGGTAAAGTCAGTTAGCAGGTGAAGATTACATTGTCAGTAGCCTACCAGTTACAAACAGGCTCGCTAGTGAACAATGCGGTAACGTGCTGCAGATCCGGTGTTTTCAGCTGAGCTAGAGAGAGAATATTTGGTTATAATAGATCGGTGATCCTGTTCTGCCCTCATTGTTCTCTGTGAAGTTAGCTAGAAGTGAATGTAACTCAGGAGGCAATTTGGTCTTGGATTAATTTGGAATGCAGTTAACACACAAAGTACTGCGTACTAGATAGACACTTTAAAGGGTAACTACCGTTTTATTCAACCTGGACCCTATTTTCCTATGTTTTTGTGTCTAAGTGACTGATAGGAACAACAATCTTTGACATTGGTCCAGTATTTAGCGAGATCGCTGCAGTCAGCAGCAGCGAAACAAGCTACAATGTAAGCTAATAGGGCAATTGTCCAGCTTGTATTTACCTTCACAAAAGTGCTTGTTTTGCCGCTGACAGGCTCAGATTAATATTCTAAGTGTCTGACAACATTATGGAAAGGATCCCTACAGAGATAGACCTTTAAAACCTCTTTGAGACCTTTCTGTTTAACCAGAAACAGCTCTGAGGTCGCTAACACTAAACCCACCAGACTCCCTTTAAAAAAGCAATACTTTTAGTGTGTATAGAGCCAACATATTTTCACATGTAAATCGGTAAACTATGTGTTTATTTCAACTAAAACTAGAGTTGTGATGGTTGGCAAAGACGACCCAAAACGGCTTGTCATAGTTTTATTTTGTTTCTGTCGACTTTGAATGAAGTGTATTTTACGATGCAAAAATTACTGTTTATTTATATGGAGTCTGGTGGCTTTAGCGAATGCAATTTCGCAGATGTTTTTAGGTTTAAAAAGAGGATCTTACTCTTTAACAGAAAGGTCGACCTCCTTAAAAATCCTTTCCATAATGTTGTCAGACACTCAGGATATTTAAAATTGGAAAATAGGGTCCAGGTTGAAAACAAACGGTAGTTACCCTTTAAAGTAAGTAGCAAGAAACTTTAGTGTTACATTTGAGAATGGAATTTGGTGTGGTGTTAGCAGGATCTTAGGGTTCCCACACCTTCCAAATCCCATGTTAACCCCTGGCTACTTGCAAAGGGAAGTTCATTTTTTTTTTATAATTTAAAATATAAAAGTATCACCTTCTTGCATTAGGACTAACTGCAGTGATTAAGGTCTCTCTAATGTTAATTCCTTCTGACACAAGACAGTCTCAAATATAATGGAGCGCATTGTATCCATTAATCCTCCTCACATGTTCTATAGATACCGAGGTGGGATGAGTTAATCTGGATTTAGCAAACACGAATCCTAGCATTGAGCCTAATTGTCCTGATAGTACAAAGATGTGGATAGGAACAATGATTTATAAGATAGGAAGTTATGGATGGCGCTGAGCAGTTCAGATAATAGAGAGAAAAAGGTCTAGAATAGAAGGTCATTAATAGACTCAACAAATCTATTCATTCTGCGAAAATGTACTGTGTCCTTCCACCAGTCCAATCATAGATCATGCTAATGCTCTGGCAGGTTTCGCCTCCCATCTTGACTTGCTCTCCACCGTTTCATTCAGGATGATATCAGCTTCATCAGCTCCCAATGACACACACTCACTTGTGATGATTTCAAAGAGGCTTCGTCCTTGATTTTCAGAAAACTCCAATAAAGCTCAAAAACTGGTGGGTGTTTGTTTCTGTGGGCATTACCCATAGGCGGACATCACCTGAGGAACATCTCTAAAAAATAGTGCCAGTGCTAATATATCATTATTGATCGGCGGACCCAAACGGAATCTGCAGATTTTTGAGTTCAGATTTATTTGTCTATATTTACTGCCATGATAGCACCCCTTAAATTATAAATGTGAACTATTTGGTTCCTGCTGACAATGTTGGTATTGTATTTTGGTCTTTGGTTGGTCAAATGTACAGTATGTGTGGGTGGGTACTCAAAATAGTTCACAATAGCACTAACGACACACAGGCAGTTGCTTTTTGAGTGCTAGCTTTGACTTTTTGAGAGCAATACAAACTTCATAGCACAATGGGTCCTCCAAAATAACTTTTTTTTGTGGTCTGTAATGTGTTATTCGGAATCAGAATAGGATTTAATGCCAAGTAAGTAACACAATGCATTTGCCTTGGTGGTTGGTGCAACATAAACATAAAAATCTTAAGGAATTAAACAATAACTGTAAACCAAAAAACGCTATGTGGGAATAATAAAAATTGAGACACGATATAGCACGCACGAACAAATATACACAATTTAACTGTTTAAGAATAAGAAAACAAGGCGGTATGTTTGTGCAAAATGCTGAGGGAATGTGCAAAAGTTCAGGATATACAGTATATACGTATGTGTGTATACAGTTAGATTGTACATATTTGTTATAGTACTTTAACAGTAGCCCTTCTTTTTCATATTCTTAAAGTTACTTTTTAAATTCTATATTTATGTTCTTGACTGCTGCAGTACTTTGCTACGTTGCTTTATTGTTCATTTCCTTTTAATGTGTTTATTGTATGCAACAAACTCCAAGGCAAATTCCTTGAATGTGAAAACTTACTTGGTAATAAACTCCATTCTGATGTATGCATAGGCTAGTGTTTGTAATACCTGACTGATAACATTGTCAGCTGTTACAGTATCTCCAGTGAGTCGCAGGTGTCTGTCTGCCTTATATGGCTGTCAGGCTCCCCTTCCAGTGAACTTCAGACCCAGATGCAAACTCTTCCAGAACAAGGAAAAGCAGGAGACAGACTGCAGCTCAGCCTTGACTGCAGCACCTTTGGTTTTCCACCACTGTCATCTGTCCATCATTGCTGGGCCTCCTGCATTCTCCATTATCACCAGTACTCATGCAATCCAATCAATATTGTGGCACTTAAGGCTTGTTCACCCTTTTAAGATTGAAACCCCCTGCTCTCTGCTTCATTACAGCACCGTGCCAGAATGTATTTGCCACCCCTACTGTAATGCTTTCCTTCCCCCTCGCCATAATTCACCTGGTTTTCACCTATGGGGCGCCATTTTGTCTCAGCCAACCGGCAGCGCTAATAAGGCTCCATAGCTCTCTGTGATTATTATCAGTGACAGGCACGGTCAGGGACCAACGGCTCTCTACTGCCCCCCATGTACCG
Organism: Sander vitreus; assembly: GCF_031162955.1. Taxonomy (NCBI): domain Eukaryota; kingdom Metazoa; phylum Chordata; class Actinopteri; order Perciformes; family Percidae; genus Sander; species Sander vitreus. The sequence goes on from NC_135867.1 coordinate 25,661,779, forward strand.
CCAATGCTGTAACCCACTTGCCCCTGTGGCCCAAGTCGCCTCACCCTCTTGGCCCTCTGACATGCCAGTGCACTGCGATGGCCTTGTGAAGGGATGGACAGGCTGCAGAGGTTGGCTGCTGCCGGTGCCCAGAGCACCACCTGCCGCAGCCAGGCAGCCAGGCAGCCAGGCCCTCCACGGCCCTCAGACTGTTCTGTCTGTTCAGCATCTCCCTTTAACCTTCATCTAGGAAACGATAAAACAAGAACAGAGAGGAGGAGGAGGGAAAGAGGGTGTGAATTTGTGTGTGTGTGTGTGTGTGTGTGTGTGTGTGTGTGTGTGTGTTCACCCTCTGAGGGTCTGTGTGGGGGGGAGATAGAGAGAGATGCTGTGGACATTTGACACATCTCCTTAAGCCAATGTCTACTTTATTATCTTTGGCAGTCCTTATTGGTTGCACTAATCAAGTGGAAGGCAGTGGCGCTGTGTCGGGGGTGGGGGGGGGGGGGGGGGCTAACACACTGCGTGTGACAAATATATTATTAACTGGAGGGAGATGGGCGACCTTGGCCGTGTCACCTGAGGACCCCATCGGCACTCGCTCCGCCAGCAGGAAACAACCTTCATATTAAATCCCCGCAGAGGTCAATAGACTAAATAATTCACAAAGGTTATACGCTTTGCACTGAAATCTGCTAAAAGAGAGCGAGACAGAAAGAAAGAGAGGGACAGAGGGAGGGGAGGTGGCAAATCTTTGAACTTGTGAGCAGCCAAACGAGGGACTGGCGTCCTTGTCAGAGTGTAGTCTCTTCATCATTGGATGGGCGTTTATATGAGCGTGTCAGAGGACGATGTAAATCCTGAATCTCTCTCTATTTCCTCACTGCTGTCACTCTTCAATCGATCCGTCATCCTGTGGCAGAGGTGGTGGGGGTCGGTCGGGAGGGAGGGGAGGGTCAGTGTGCTCTAATAACACAATAGCTTTTTTTTTTTTTTTTACATAACAGCACACGCAGTTGTATTTATAACCACACAGACAGCCGAGTTGATCAACCCATCGCTTTAACTGTGTCCGAAGAAAGCTACAGGGCTTTGTTTCTCCATTCAATGTGATTTCCTGTTCAACAAATGCCTCACCCAGTAGCACACGCCAGCTCTATATGGTGTCGCTTTTTTTTATTTCTTTTTTTTGCATTTCAAAGTGATGAATGCCTTCTGTTTGTGATAGTCCATGCAGGGCTATTCTTGTGGGCAGGAGGCAGACACGACACAGCTTAAAGGTCACGGTTAGAAAAGGAAACGTTGGCAGGCAGGGACAAGGCGGTGGGGGGGGCTAATTTAATCTACGATACTGGAAATGTGTTTTAAAAGGCTACGAGGGCTCTGTAACTATCTGGTATTTTCGCGGAATAAAAGGCTGCAAGACGGACGGCAAGCTGACTAGTAAGTAATATTAGCTGGCTTTGCTATGTCTCGTGTTGCACTTGCTCGATGTTTGGCTGTGTTAGCAAAGTTGTCGACTCGCTAGCTTTTGATCATAAGTAAGGTTAATCATAACAAGGTTTTTCAATCAAATCAGGTAGCTTGACAGCAATTCTTTCAAGCAATATTCATTGTTTGAATAATTTAACTCCCATACTTTCTGAACATCAGTGGAACGCCTGTTTGAACAGCGAGAGAGAGAGAGAGAGAGAGAGAGAGAGAGAGAGAGAGAGAGAGAGAGAGAGAGAGAGAGAGAGAGAGAGAGAGAGAGAGAGAGAGAGAGAGAGAGAGAGAGAGAGAGAGAGAGAGAGAGAGAGAGAGAGAGAGAGAGAGAGAGAGACCTGGGTGCTGCCAACCACATGTGTTGCCCCTGACCAATGACTAGATAAAGGAACAATTGTTGGTGGAACAAGTGTACCAACCTCAACGACCTGAATGATATGAAAATGTTGTTGTTGCAGCAAGTTACAGGATATAATCTCTAAAATGTACACATTGCTTTTAAAGCGATGAATCTGTGGGACAAGGCTTTAACCACTTTTTATAGCCTTTTCAAGGCGGGAAAGTTGCGCCGTTATTCAGCCTCGCCATTCTGTATCAAAGGTATGAACTCGGAACTAGGGGAGATGGTAGTTGGACTACACGCAAACACACACACACACACACACACACACACTAGACACTAACGCTAATGTGTTACATGTCACACCTCTTTTGCTTCTGGAATCCAGGCATGCTATCCAAAATCACGTTGCAACGGTGGATGTTCTTTATGTTAGTATAGCGGAATCTCTGAGTCAAAAATGGCTAACGACTTGCACAAGATGCACATTTAAAACGGAATTCAATCATACCAAAAAATGATGTACCACAATTGTTTAAATACATTTTAGGGCCCTCAATATTAATATAAATACAAGCCTGTCCTTAATACAGAACTCCAATGAGCTGACATCTAAAACGTGCATTTGAGTACATAATAATTTATACTAATAATGTATATGTACAAGTGGCGCACAGAAGAACACACACACACACACACTTTCTAAGTAACATACCAAGCCACGCTTCTTGCTGTAATTACACATTGCATAACTGACATCTGGAGCTTGCTGTCACAAATTCCAGTGAATGCAGAAACTCTTGAGGCATCATATACATGAAGGGATGAGGCGTGTGTGTGTGTGTGTGTGTGTGTGTGTGGGGGGGTAAGATGGGTTGCCAGTGCTCACCTGGCACTCCCCGTGTCAAACATTTCACTGCTCAAAGAGTTTGCGGGGGAAGTCTTTAATATGGCTGGTATAGTACTTGCTGCTACCGCTGCGTCTTGCTCGTCTGCCTTTGAGGCGTAGCGGCAGATCAGACACATCAGTGCCATCACGCCTTGTCATGAGGAACAATCACGACTTGATATAACACAAACAGCCTGCGTTCAAAGAACAGACATGAAAAGACGACACGCATATCAAGTGTTCTGAATGCATTTTTGTGTGTGTGTGTGTGTGTGTGTGTCATATTAAGACAGACAGTTTTGCAGGGATAGAGAATAGAGGAGAATACGTTTTACATAAGGTGCCGAAAAAGAGGGATTTAATGCGAATGCAACTACGGTAGAAGAAAGGCAAAGAGAGAGGGATGGAGGAGGAAACAGTGAGACAGGCAGGGGTGGGGTGTGGGGGGGGGATGAGAAGGATAGACTTTAACTGTCTGAAGGACAAAGCTACTGACCCGCGGATCATTCAGAGGATTGCCTTTCAGTTTCAGAGCAAGGTCAGGCTGCTTATTTTACCTCAGTGTTTTCACTAATCTGTTTTTTGTGTGACACAAACAAACACTGAGGCCGCGTACACATACACACCGCGTGCAGACGCTGAAACTGAGCCTTCCCATACTGCCTTGAAATAATAACCGCCTATGTAGGCTTTGCTATCAATAAACATTAGATGTGCAGGCTTTGTGCCTACATGAGTATCACGCTACCTTGGACCTGTCATGAATTTCAATTCCATGTCCACTCTGAATTCTAATGTAGTCTGCGGTGATATTTTCCCGGCTGATGATTTGGCCCCCCAGATGAATACTATACTGTGATCTGTATGCTTTAATCTATTGTTAGACATTTAAGTGTAATGAGCTAAAATATTGACAGGTCTGAGAGTGGTTGTTGGTTGGCAGCTCATTAGTAGCCACACTACATTTATGTCAACACTTTTACTGACAATCAGCAGGAAGGGGGGGGGGGGATGCTGGGAAGCCGTGGCTGTCCCACGGGACCCGCCAGCATCTGTGTAGGAGACATACCGGTGGGCGTGGAGCTCTGAGGAGCGATCGCTGGAGCTATCTTAGTGCCCTACTGTGGGTTTGAAGGTAGGGTTTGTGTGTGTGTGTGTGTGTGTGTGTGTGTGTGTGTGTGTGTGTGTGTGTGTGTGTGTGTGAGAGTGTGTGAAAGTGTGTGCGTGTGTACGTGCATACAGAGTGGGTTAAAGTGCCCCAGTGTGTTCACTGCTGATCTGATAATGAGTGAGCAGGGTCAATAGGATGTTAACGGCCCCGTGGGAACAGCTGGTGGTGGATGGGCGGAGGAAGGACGAAGGGCCCAGGGACACTGAGCTGTGTTTTCCCTGTTCTCGCTCTACACCGTGTGTGTGTGTGTGTGTGTGTGTGTGTGTGTGTGTGTGAGAGAGTAGGGACAGTAAGGTGCCCCTGATATTTGACTCTTTTAGCTCAGCGTCCCCCGCTGTGTCAGCCCAGTAAAGCCTCAGTCAAACAAAACTCATCCAGAGTAAAACATGCATAAAAAAACAGCGGCTTTTGACTGCAGATTAGGCGTCGCTCTACTGCTACATTGGTCACACACGCATGTGAAACAAATATGCACATCATATGTCCACTGTCGTATCAAAGCTCAATATTAGAAACTTGATAATAGCTTTAAAAAAAGAGGCTTGTTTTCACATTTTACTCCCAGCCTTCTCATTCTGAAGGTGTTTTACAGAAATATTGCGGCCTATATCATTTACAGCACATCTGCGACTCATTGTGCTCGCAAATGGCCCATACTTAGTGAAAGAGTGGGTTAGAAGAGGCATAAACAACAAGGTTAAAGAGCAATCGGATTGCCCAAACATAAGTAATAAAACCTCATACAAGCACAACCTACAACCCGGCCTCTAATCGCTTTAGAAGAAAAAACACAAATATACACGCTGGGACAAACACAGTTAAAGTATCAGTGTCGCTTTGAACCAGTGGGGTCAATATGAGCAAAAAATATTGGTGCTTTTTATGTCTGACGAGTAAGTGAAAGGAGAAGACCCATGATAGCAGAGAGAGAGAGAGAGAGAGACCCTCAGACACCTTGCCACAATGCCCGACTTAATGTCTGTACTTAATCTAATGTATTGTAATGCATAGACTGTCTAAGTGTATGTGTGTGTGTGTGTGTGTGCGTGTGTGTTCTTGTTTAACTATATTCGTGGGGTCCAAAAACCGGGAGTCCAGTATACTTATGGGGTCCCGACAGCTTTGTGGGGCCAAAATGCTGGACCCCACAACTTTAAAGGTCTGTTTGAGGGTTAAGACTTGGTTTTAGGATTAGGGTTAGAATGAGGTTCTGGTTAGGGTGAGGGTTAGGGTAAGGGTTAAGGTTAGGCATTTAGTTGTGATGGTTAAGGTTAGGGTAAGGGGCTAGGGAATGCATTATGTCAATGACGGATCCCCACAAAGATAGTGAGACGCACTATGTGTGTGTGTGTGTACATGCATACGTGTGTGTGTGTGTGTGTGTGTGTGTGTGTGTGTGTGGGAAAGAGAGAGAGAAAGTGTGTGTGTGTACACGCAATTTTTCATGTTACATGTTACTGTTTCCCTTAATACTGTCAATGTTTTAATTGTTACTGTGTTATGCTGTTTTGCTTGTACTTTGGCAACATTGTACCTACAGTCATGCTAATAAAGCTACCTTGAATTGAATTGAATTGAGAGGGGGGGGTGCAGGGAGCACTAAAACAACATTGCATGTTGTGTTGGCAGGCGCTCCAGTTAAATCCCTTGGCAGTTCAGGGATGGGTTTTTTTTTGTTTTTTTTCTTCTTTTTTTTTTCTTCTTTTTTTTTCGGCGAGGCCACGCCTTCGCCATCTGATATTCAAATGTGGAGGAAACTGGAGAAGCGCTCCTCCCAAAACACCCGCAGAATCATCAGGGATTAGTCAAAGAGCACCAACTAGGTCAACAAGATGCAGGGCCAGTGCATGTTCAGGGGGACGCGAGGCAACTCACCCACACAGGAGTCGACCTAGTCTTGCCTGCGTTCCTATTCACACGCGCAAACTGTGTCTCTCTCTCTCTCTCTCACTCACACACACACACACACACATGCAAACCCAGTGCTCTCACACGGAGGCAGCCACGCTTACGCAGTGACCTGTTTTCCCATACTTTGACAGTTATCCAAAAACAACTCCAAAATTCCTCTTGATTTTTTTCTGATTTCAGAGTAAGTGGGTATGGGTTAAGCATCAGATATGAGGACAGGCGTAGGGAGATGTAAACATTCCCACTGCTGTCAGCAGCCTCACAATTGATTCCCTGGCAGAAGATTTGCTTTGCAGGGGTAAAAGCAAAAATGATGAGATGAACAGTTTTAATCAAGTGAGGATGTCCCCTTTTTTTTTTTTTTTTGGAGCAAGCTCTAGTTGTTTCACCTCGGAACTTTACATGCCGTGTGCGTTCAGGTCATGTAGACTATTGAATAACCTCTCTGCAGTGTCTCAGTCACACCCTAACAAAACAGCTCCAGGCAGGATGGCCATGGAGATTGTTTCCTTCTTTTTTTTTTTTTTTTTTTGGAAACCATAGACTTTATGAAGCGTATTCTTCTCTTCACGGGTAGCGGACTGAAGACGCGGTTGAATGGGAAAGCAGACACCATCCCTATTGTGAGGTCAACATCATGATATCCCTCGGCGGAGTGTGGATCCTTTCAGTGAAAGATCATTGCCCCTCCAGAGAAACTCAACACGGAGATGCTGCACTAAATAACACTGGCATACCTGGACGGCGACCGTGATATCAACTGTCTGAGGCCCCGTCAGGAGACATTTCTCAACGTCCCGCGATGACCTCAGTTAAATATAACGTATAACGGAGCACTTTTCCTGGCAGTGCAAACTTAAATAACTCCCAGAAACGTGCTGATTGTGAGTCTGATGAGAGAATAAATGTGAAATGGGAGAGATGGGGAGGGGGGGGGTCATCACACGGCATCAGCAGTTTGGCACACCTTTCCTGACAGTGGCAGCTGTGACTTTCAGGTACCTCCTCTCTTAGCGTTGCACTGGAATTATCTATCTTGTCTATCAGACATAGTTTCATCTCCCTGACACTCTTCAAGGACAAAAGTGGAATATTTACTGAGATGGCTGTTTAGCATGTCGGCCATAATCCAGTCATAATCACTCGTGTCTGTTGATTTTGAACAGAGGTCACGCATTTTTCTTCCCCCATCCATAGTTTGTTGCTCCAATAAAAGACAGTTTTGCTCGTTAATGAATAATCCACTACTGTAATCACAAGGCCGGGGATGTTGAGTCTGGAAAAAAAGATGTCACGTTCATGTTCAATGTTTGGCAAGTTCAGGCACACCGGCCTTGTCAAGATTACTTTGAGAAAAGCGAAGGTAGATTTACCTGCTCATTCCTTTATTTACCTTGTTGAATGTAACATGTGGTCTCGGCAGGGTTGAAGAATCCAAATGTGGATCAGCTGTCTCTTTGTGGGGCAGGTTTTTGCTGCGTCACATGGTTTTTAGTAGAACCTTTCCCTGCAACTGTATACATGGGGAATGTCACAACCATCCTATACTCATTTCAGTTCAAAGGTTACAGTATGGTGTGACTTCCAGCAGGCCACCCCCCACTGCGCCTCGCACCTGCCTCCTCCAAGGAAGGGCCTTCCTTCACGCCAAAACCTTGGGAGTGACTGCAGCTTAAATTGGGGAGTACAGGTCAAAGGTGGAGGGTTAATGTCTGCTGACACTCCAGCTCCCTCCCTCCGAGACAATCAGGCGTCTAAATCTAAACTCTCCTCTGTTTGTACCGCCGGGCCAAAAGAACACCACTGCAGGGCCGACCTTTGCCCACGCATTCGTTTCCCATCTCTATATTTTTTTCTACATTCAGTTCAGTACAGTATAGACATTCTAAAGAGGGCTGGGGTCAGATGCCTCTATTCCTGGATGGAGGAACAAATCAAATCTACACATCCCATCCAAATAATCCAATTGCCCCTGGTAGCCGCTCAGTGAACTCATGCTAAAGATGAACTGACTATATTACAGTATTATACAGATGGAAAAAGATCTGGTGCATGGCTTTGGAATATATGTGTTTGTCAACTGAAGTATCGCTGCTTTCACAAAATACTTCTACTGTTTCAATCAGTTGTGAAGTCTGAAGTCGTTTGATTAGAGAAACAATATTCTACATGACAACGTGCCTCGTTTGTTGAATAATGCCTTCCGCTGCGATTTGAAATTCAAATGTTCACTGTATTTTTGATCCAATTCGGTCCCAAAGTCCCACTCACTTTCACTTCCTACGACTGTTAACTGTGCTAACAGCATTGTAAAAAGTCAGTCTTGTTAAACAACAAAGTCTGTTGTCCTAATGACATTTAAATGCTTGTTAACCCTTCCCTTTTTATATCGCGACACACTTTTTCCATTTTCTTCCACTTCTTTTGTCTCTGAAGCCACAGCTGCAACCGGCCTGTTTACCAGCTGTCTTTCCTGCACTTCCTCGCAGTGTGTTAAATCACGTACATAAATAAAATCATGACAAAATGTTTTCAAACAGGCCTCAGACTTTTTTTTTTTTTTTTGTTAGCAACAATCTGTCCATATACTTTGAGCAGGTCAAAGGACAAAGTTTTCCTGAACCACATTTCTGTGAAAAAGCATCAGGGGGCAAAGTTCAGTGCGTTCTGGCTGGGGGAAGGAATGAAAGGGAGGATATTGTATCTCCATTTATGTGGCATTCGGGGTCGGAGTTCAAAGATGAAAGGTCACTGCAGTTCAGAGGTTACAAGGTGATATACCATCCAAATCACCGAGCCGGTCTGCTCATCTCAAGTTAAGGCGGATGGTAACGACTGAACACCAAAAATACTGTCCCGCGCACAACTCGTGGTGCGATCCGACAACAACAATAAACGCAGCAACATCAACTTTTTATGAATAGCACTTTGGCGAGGACTTTGATCAGACTTTTAACTGCTGTTGTGCTCAAAATGCAAATTGGAGGTAACACCTAGTGTGAACAACAGCCTTGTAAAAAGAAAACTATCCAATTTACCTGACTGACATGTTAAGTGCCACCTCTGTTTATACTACTGGCAATGAACTGAATTACAGTTTAAACACCTCGGTGGGGTTGCTGCAGGTTAGAAAGGCACAGTGTCCAACTGGCTGAATGCAAGTGGCCAATAACACAGCGTGATGTGATAGCAGAGCAGTGGGAGGAGGAGCTGCCCCCCCCTCCCAAACACACACACACACACACACACACACACATGCACACACACACACACACACACACACACACACACACACACACACACACACACACACACAAACATGCACATGCTCTGACACACGCACACACTCCGTCACACACACACATGCACACGCTCTGTCTCACACACACACACACACACACACACACAAACATGCACACGCTCTGTCACACACACACACACACACACACACACACACACACACACACACACACACACACACACACACACACACACACACACATGCACACACTCCGTCACACACACACATGCACACGCTCCGTCACACACACACACACACACACACACACACACACATGCACACGCTCCGTCTCACACACACACACAAAAATGCACACGCTGTTACACACACACACACACACACACACACACACTCCGTCACACACACACATGCACACGCTCCGTCACACACACACATGCACACGCTCTGTGTCACACACACACACACACACACACACACATGCACACGCTCTGTCACACACACACACATATACACACACACAAACAGACACACATATGCACACACTGTCTCACACACACACACACACACACTACCCCCCATCCTGGATATTTGAAAAGGGAAACAGAGACAGGGATGGGTAGAAGTAGGTTATGTTGTTGTGTTCTTATTCGTGAGAACACTGATGTTCCCCAGGTCCTCAGAGACATTTTGTTCAAGGCCATGTTGAGGAGACTGACTGCAGGCCAGTGGACCTGATAGCACAGATTAGCATGAGATGTCAGAAAAGAATGTGGTGCACAATCATAAGTGTAGATTGAAACTACTACTGTGAGAACGATTCCCTCGTAATGATGACCGGAAAAAAAACATGACGCGATATATTTTTAAGTCATTGAAGAGGTTTTCATACAGTCACATCTGCTGTTTATGAATGACACGCTGCTTCACACTTTAGTGACACGCGTTCACACCTGGGAGCTGCCTCGGTGCCGTGTTCAAGGGCACCTCGATGGCAATGATGTTGTTCATTTTCTCCACTTGGTCTCTGTGTGCTGAGGCAGAGAGTAAATCTCCAGTCCTGTGGCAGATATATTCTTTTAACTCTCAAAGTTTGGACCTTATCCGAGGAGAGGCCTAATGATTTGTTGTTGGTTGTGCCATCTCTTACTTTATTCTTCATTTAACTGAAATGCCATTTTTATTAACCTGCTGTTGTTATATGGGCATAGGTTATGGAATTATTGTACAGTCTCCATTATGGTTTTTGATTTCAGACTGCACATTAATTGGTATTGGACTGTTCATTTGTACAAAGGTACTTACTGTGTCCTATAATAATGAATGATGTAAATTCCATTTTCCACCATTATGCTTTATGTTGGCCCAACAAACAACAATCTTTATTCCAGAAATGAAAAGAAACGCAGGTTAATAATAATGCACCATTAGAATATGCCATGCTTTATATTTGACATTAATAGTCAGGTTAAAGTAAATCTCATATTTGAGCAGTCCCTAAAATAGTGATTCAGTATTACACCTCCACAAAGTGGGGAGACTCCTGAGAGTCCCATTAATAAAACAAGAGATCAGAATCGATGCAGCTCAGGCTGAGCTATTCTGATCTTTACTCTTTGCTATGGGTCAAGCTTCAAAATCACTGGATCCTACATTTACTTAACAACTTAATAGCATATTTATTTGAACTGCCTTGTCCGATAAATGCTTACAATCTTTCAAACTCCCTTGCCCCAGTATGTAGCGCAGGCTTTCATTCTCCAAACCCAGACCGATTCTAACCCTCCTGATGACATCATCAGGACGACGTTTCATTTCCGGGATTGCTCCGTTGCTGCCAGATGTTCCGCCGGATGTCCCTCATTTTCGCCCAGATGTCCGTCACCTTCCTCTTTCTTTGTGTTGGCGTTCTAAACTCAGGTGGATTTGTGAGGACTATGGTTAGCTGCTCCTCAGATCTCTGCAGGGTAAATCCAGACAGCTAGCTAGACTATCTGTCCAATCTGAGTTTTCTGTTGCACGACTAAAACTACTTTTGAACGTACACACGTTCCACCGAAACAAGTTCCTTCCCGAGGCTATTTTGCAGCGTCACCGTGGCTCCGTCCGGCACTTAGCCCCGCCCAAGACAATTGTGATTGGTTTAAAGAAATGCCAATAAACCAGAGCATGTTTTTCTCCCATCCCAGAATGCTGTGTGGACTAGCCAGACCCTCCTCCGTAGCGCTGTGGAGTATGGTCTGGCAATGTGAGACTACCCTTCCGCTCACCCCTCCCTTTCCAATGGTGTAGTAGAACCTGCAGTGGCCTTAAGGTAGCCTAACGTAAAAACGTGAAAGGCCCTCTCTAGAGCCGCTGTGAGGTTTTGGGCTACTATATACTTCCTATGTAGACATGAAGGTTAGCTTAGATATTCTAATCTCTAAGCTATCGAAAACACAACATTTTTAAGTTTCAGGTAATTTTACACTAATGAAAACATAATTATGAGTATTGTATGCTATTTCTGCCCATATAGCTCTCTAAATCCTACACAGTGCTCCATTAAGACATTTCCTCCAGAGCCACAGAAGACATTATACTGTATAACTGTTTTCACAGGTTGCGTGGTAGACTACTCCCCCTGACAACGATATGAAACTGTTAACTGTGTAAAAGCGCTGGAGTGCCCCTTTAACTTATTCTGTAAAGCCCAACTTTTAAGATTGCCTTGACTCTGTGTCCTGCTGATATTTTCTGTGAGGCACTTTCTGGAGATTGTGGCGTTTCACAAAAGTGCTAAAATACAGTATACTGCTAGTGCTGCCACTGTTACAGCTGCTGTTAATGTTACTGAGCCATACTAACAGTACTACTGTCCCTGGAACAACTACTACTCACATTAACAATATGACAAATCAATGACAATGAAAACGTACAAACAGTTATGCTTAAGAGCAACTAAATGAACATACAAAACATATGTAGTTAATGCATATTATTATTATTATTATCATAACTGTTATAATTATTATGTCATTAGTGTACTATTATGTTATTATTATTATTATTATGATTATTATATCATTAGCGTATTATTATTATTATTTGTATTATGTCATTAGCCTTATCATAGGCGCCGATTTATGTTTTCCTCCATGGATGCTTACGGGCGCACGTAAATGAATGTAGCCTACTGGCAGTCTGGCACACATGGGTGCTCAGTATTTCCCGTGGGTGCTCGAGCTCCGGAGCACCCACGGTATCGGCGCCTATGAGCCTTATGATTCTTGTTATTGGCAGTGGGAGTGTGTGGGCAGCAGCTGAGTTAAGCAGTGGCAGTTCTAGACAAAAACCTTAAAAAGGAACAAAAACTTTTAAAAGAGCCCAGTATGTGGCTCCCCCCCCCCTAGAACCGCCCCTGGACTGAAGGCTTGTTCCTTTAAGGGTGGTGTCAGCGGCAGGCAGAGGAGGAGGAGTGTGCCTGTCTCCGCTCACTTCTCCACAGCGAGGGGACTCCGAGAATAAACAATTCCCACAGACTGCACGCTACACACCTCAGCGCGCTCACAGTCGCAACACACACAAGAAAACGAGGCAATTTTTTTTGGACTAAAATTTTGATTTTTTTTTTTTTTTTTCTTTTTTTTCCTAAAGCCTGCCTCGCCATTTTTGTTCCGTGCCAAAAGTGTCAAGACAGATGCGGCCGTTTTCATTGGATTTGCCTCCTCCTGTCGAATAATATCGATGCGGCTCTCCGGCTGACTGTGGGGTGGACAACGCAGGTAGGGGACCTAACGTTAGCTAACGTACGTGCTACAGATAAACGCACCGTCATATCTGGAGAATAATTATTACCTCTGGGGGTGAAAAATACACGCATATGGGACACGGTGTCGAGGATTATGCTAGATTATAGCGTGTTTTGTCGAGGGTAGGGGAGGCTGTTTGTGTGTCGTAAGGCGAGCAGAGGCTCATATGGATATAGCTGAAAACGCTGCATAAAGAAGTGGAGGATAGACCTGGCTACGTGCGGTGCTATAGGCTTCTGTTTTAGCCCACAGAGTCGTTCAGTGTCTGTATTTTCTAATTCCTGGCTACCATAAGCAGTAAATTAGGCCTACAATAGAGGCATTTATCTGTGTGAACATCTGATGAAAATGAATGTCAACTGTAGTTAATGTATTCTCATATACGGACCGACCGCAGCTGAATCGAATGAAAGCGTCCTGCTAATTTTCTAAGTGACGCTAACTGTCGCTACTGTCACACTGACTGACCATGAACACTGAATGAATAATGTCCCTCGATGGGCTGATTTAGTAACAATACACACTGTAGGGCTGTCCATGTCACAGGGGCTGCAATGTAACGTTAGTTAGTACCATGTAGTTAATCACATCGGGTCAAAACAGTAGACAGCCTCCTATTTTGAAGTAGTTTTAGCACCACCAATGGGAAACACGTCAGAGTTGCACTATTCTGTAAATGGACTATTGGCAAGTCCTGCTCCTTTTTAAGAAGAAAAAAAAGATCTCTAAGGGTTTTAAATCAACCTCGAGTTGTAGTTATCGGCTATGTTGAGCTTGAGTCCTAAATGAGGTTTCCAAGGTGTTAAAATCTAGCTACCCAGGGTACCCAGGGTAGGGTACGTAATTCAGAGGCGGACTTTATCATTAGGCAAAGGCAGGGAATATGCCTCGGGCCCAGAAACTACCAGGGGCCCCATTAACACCTATTAAACTTACGGTTAAGCTTATTTTTATTTTTACTCTTCAATAATTAATCATGTCATTCTAAAAATCCATACGCTAAAACGCATGGATGTCTGACAAGACCAATTGGCATCAACAACCCCCTTTCACTTCATTGTAGAGGGTGACACGGGAATCAATTGTCGCTCCCATCCAATCCCGAGCCCATGAAAATAAAAAAAATACTGCCCCCCAAAAATCCTATCCTGCAAAATCCCAAGAGAGAGACTCCCGAATCCCGTCCCGCTCCCGTTTCGTTCCATATGTTGTCTAAAGTTATCAGACTCTGTCGCCGACGCGCGCTTCACACCGCGAGCAGGCTTGCGCGCCACCTGGCGGAAAAGAGAGAAAGAAAAAGAGATGTTGCCAGTTGATGACGCGTGTGTGCGTTTGGTTAATCGCGGTCAAATCACTGAGGTTGCCTCGAAATTTAGGCTACGCTATACATGCATTACCTGCAGGCCTAGGCCATTTCGTTACGTAATTCCTAACGGAGATCTTCTCACACTCAAAACACGTTGACAACGTTGATTTCTATGCTCTATTCCATCCCTATCACGTTACCAACAGTGAAATTGTCACCCTCTACTTCATTGTACTGTACGGTTTGTATGCAAGGATGGAAATGAACTTTGTTGTCCACCTGCCACTGTTGGCTGGTGGATTCCAAATTCTACCAGCCACTCAACTTTTTTACCAGCCACATTCTTTTTTTAAGTGTGTGACTGCATGTGAAAAATAATACTATAAGATCTACAATACTCAAGCATGTTTATTTCATAAGGTCTTATGGAAAATACTACATTGTCTTTCTCTCTTAGCACACGCATACAGTGGTGTGAAAAAAGTGTTTGCCCCCTTCCTCATTTCCTGTTCCTTTGCATGTTTGTCACACTTAAGTGTTTCGGAACATCAAACCAATTTAAACAATAGTCAAGGACAACACAAGTAAACACAAAATGCAATTTGTAAATGAAGGTGTTAATTATTAAAGGTGAAAAAAAAATCCAAACCATCATGGCCCTGTGTGAAAAAGTGATTGCCCCCCTAAACCTAATAACTGGTTGGGCCACCCTTAGCAGCAACAACTGCAACCAAGCGTTTGCGATAACGTGCAATGAGGCTTTTACAGCGTCCTGGAGGAATTTTGGCCCCACTCATCTTTGCAGAATTGTCCTAATTCAGTTACATTAGAGGGTTTTCGAGCATGAACGGCCTTTTTAAGGTCATACCACAACATCTCAATAGGATTCAGGTCAGGACTTTGGCTAGGCCACTCCAAAGTCTTCATTTAGTTTTTCTTCAGCCATTCGGTGGTGGACTTGCTGGTGTGTTTAGGATCATTGTCCTGCTGCAGAACCCAAGTTCGTTTCAGCTTGAGTACACGAACAGATGGTCGGACATTCTCCTTCAGGATCTCTTGGTAGACAGCAGAATTCATAGTTCCTTTTATCACGGCAAGTCTTCCAGGTCCTGAAGCAGCAAAACAGCCCCAGACCATCACACTACCACCACCATATTTTACAGTTGGTATAATGTTCTTTTTTATGAAATGCAGTGTTCCTTCTACGCCAGATATACTTGGACACACACCTTCCAAAGAGTTCCACTTTTGTCTCATCGGTCCACAGAATGTTGTCCCAAAAGTCTTGGGGATCATCAAGATGTGTTCTGGAGAAATTGAGACAAGCTTTGATGTTCTTTTTGCTCAGCAGTGGTTTTCTCCTTGGAACTCTGCCATGCAGGCCATTTTTGCCCAGTCTTTTCCTGATGGTGGAGGCATGAACGCTGACCTTAACTGAGGCAAGTGAGGCCTGCAGTTCTTTGGACGTTGTTGTGGGGTCTTTGTGACCTCTTGGATGAGTCGTCGCTGCGCTCTTGGGGGTAATTTTGGGCGGCCGGCCACTCCTGGGAAGGTTCACCACTGTTCCATGTCTTCGCCATTTGTGGATAATGGCTCTCACTGTGGTTCGCTGGATTCCCAAAGCTTTGGAAATGGCTTTATAACCCTTTCCAGACTGATAGATCTCAATTACTTTCTTTCTCAATTGTTCCTGAATTTCTTTGGGTCTCAGCATGATGTGTAGCTTTTAAGGATCTTCTGGTGGACCTTACTGTGTCAAGCAGCTCCTATTTAAGTGATGCCTTGATTGTGAACAGGTGTGGCAATAATCAGGCCTGGGTGTGGCTAGAGAAATTGAACTCAGGTGTGGACAACCACAGTTATAGTATGTTTTAACAAGGGGGCAATCACTTTTTTCACACAGGGCCATGATGGTTTGGATTTTTTTTCTCCTTTAATAATAAACACCTTCATTTACAAATTGCATTTGTGTTTACTTGTGTTGTCCTTGACTTTTGTTTAAATTGGTTTGATGTTCGAAACACTTAAGTGTGACAAACATGCAAAGGAACAGGAAATGAGGAAGGGGGCAAACACTTTTTCACACCACTGTACAGTGTTTCCACTAGGACTGATAGTCTTTGGATCGGAATAAAATCAGTTTTACTATTGTGAGTCTGTTCATCTTCAACGTTACAGATATCCCACAGAGTAAATGAACAATTCCAGATACATCTCAGACCACATTTTAACATTAAACACCGCTCCAGCACATAGACGGTACCTTAGAACAACGTTACATGAAAACGGCTGATTTAACGTCACCGCATTTAACATACAGCTTGTAAACAAAACCAAATGCTGAGGGAACATTATACTAAGTTTTTTTTTTTTTTTCATGTTGGTTTTGAAAAACGTTAAATAAAGATTGAAAAAAGGGTGGAGAACAACAGATGGGGAGGGCTCCTGTGTTCGCCTTGGGCCCCCCAAAAAATGCCAAATCCGCCACAGGGTACATTACGCTACTTAATGAGAAATCTACCTGGTTGGCCAGCCTCATACATCACTGGGGGGCTTTTTACTCCTCATTTCTTTTGATTTGAAATTGGTTCTAAATTGGATTAATGTCTGAAAGAATCTTAAATGTGCCTTGCATCTATTTTATATGCCCCTGTAGTGACATGTTCTGTGTTCTACTCTGCAGTGCCACTCAGGGGGGGGGTGGTGTCGGTGACAAAGGCCCCTGCGCATGTAAAGTAAATCCAGTGTAGGTGAAGGTAGTTAAACATGTCACAAAGCAGTGTGTCTTTTACTACAAGGCAATGTTACAGTCAGTATGAAGGTGACATTTGTCTTTTCAATGCACCATAAACAGCCAGGATCTGGATTCATGGTTTAGTTAATGATCCCCATTAATGGTCATTTTCTTTTGCCTTGCTGCCAACACCACATCCTTAACTTTTGTGTAACCAATGGCAGGTCCCTTCAAGCGTTTGGAAGGGTATCGGACTGCGGACCAACGTGCAGTTGGTTGAAGTTGGTCTGTTGCAGCCTGTCACATCACTGAGTCATCATGTCAGATATGTTTTGATAGACTTCATGGACTTGGATGTTTTTTTTTTTTTCACTCTCTGCCAGGGAGGACTTTTTTCGATGGCCTTTGCGTAGGTGTTCCTTCCTCCCTTTCTGAAATGTCCTATTGCTTCATTGGACTTTGAATCGGCGTGGAGGCAAAAGGTCAGGGGCTGAGTTTGCTGCGAGTTAGAGAAAAGAGGGCAGAGAACTTCAGTTCAGGTTCCAAAAGGGTATTTACAAAGCTTCCCAGCAGCAACCTGTTTTGGATGTCGTAATATGAGGATAAAAAAAACAAACAAAGTGCCCTGTGTTCGGTTAATGTGCTACCTTCCGCACAACTACTGTAACTTTGACTAACGACCTAAAGTAACGTGGACAACAGTTCAACTTTTTTAAAGCCTTCTAAATACTGTCTGTGTCTGGAGGTCTGCCTTTTCAGCCTTTCTTTTGTTGAGCATTTAAGCTGCTTAATTATTTGACCTGACTTACACAAGATGTTCAAGGTAGTTCGGCTTGTCCTCTTTTGCCACAGATAACTAAAAACCTGCACATTTATAGCCCAACTTCACAGTCGTACTTTGAAAGAAGTTGTGTGTTGAGTGTTCTGACCGGTGTGCTGTAACGCAAAGGATCCTGTGCATTGGATGGAGCTTGATTTGACCTGTAGTCCAGGGAGCTGCTGTTGAGTGGTGTGCAATAGCTGGCAACAGAACCAGAGGACATTCAAATGGCCAAATGCAAATGATGTTGAGGCTGCTGAAGAGTCACAAGACTGGACTCTGCACTGCCTTATCCCCCTTGGCTGCCTCTCAGGACAGCAAATCTTATCTGCCATCAAAACACCACTGCTGCTGTATGAACGTGGCATGTTTTGGTGTGCGTGTGTGTGCATGTGTGTGTGTGCGCGTGTGTGTGTGTGATTGTGCTCGTCCAGGTGTTCTCATTATAGCACAAAAAACATGAAGTAGTTACGGAATCCTAGGGCTGCTCGACTATGGGGGGGAAAAAAATCACATTCACGTTTTTTTTTTTTGGTCAATGTTGAAATCACGGTTATTAAACATAATTGCTCATTGACTTTTGGAAAGATGTCGCATTTATTGAACTTTAAAAAAAAGCATTGAAACAGTAAAAAAAAACACCTTGTACTGTGACATTTTCCTTAATACTTTACTCGCAGAACTTTTTGAATTCCCCTTCAGAGCACAAGACAAAGTAAGAGCTTGCAAAATGTAGAGTGCAAAATAATTTCCAGATGGCATTGTTTTTGTGATTGTTAGGAGCCGAAATCGCTGTAAGAATTTGATTAATTGCACAGCCCTACAGAATCCACCTGCTTGTTGTTACTTAGTGACTCTCCGTTCCCCTTTTTAAGTAATTTGATGTCTTTTGATACAGGATGATGCCACAGTTGCAAGAGGTGGCATCCGTTTTTTGTTTTGTTTTTTTTTCTGAGATACTGTGCAAACAAAAACAAACGAATGTGCAATCTACCTGAACAAGTGTCATGCGTTTTACTGCAGAGTTTTTTGATTTATTATAGACCTGGGAGCTGCCCA
The DNA here is from genome assembly GCF_031162955.1 of Sander vitreus. NCBI lineage: Eukaryota > Metazoa > Chordata > Actinopteri > Perciformes > Percidae > Sander > Sander vitreus. Next base: position 25,680,523 of record NC_135867.1, read on the forward strand.
GCACTTGTGTTGTTGGCTGACGAACATTGTTCAAGGGCACTTTGACAGTAGATGTTGAGGAATAGAAGTATTTCTCATCCACTTACAGGTCCGCACTCTGTCAGCCCACTGAGGATTCAAGCCAGAGACCTTTTGGCCACAAGCTCATTTCTCTAATTGTTTGGGCTCTATAATATTTGTGTGGAGCATGCATTAAGCCAAATCATTTTGTTGTTTGTTGGTTCAGAGGGCAGGCACTCTCTACTAATAACGATACTCTATACTGCTGCTGTTACTGGGACGAGATTTACACCGCAACAGTTGTGCTGTAAATGTCATAGTCGGAGTAAAACATTTGTCTCAAAATTGACAAGCCAATAGAAGACTAGACAATGCTGCACTGCACTGCAAACAAAGTGTTCAGCATCTTACTGTTAATAGCACTCCTTAGTATCTTGACTTTTCTCTTGGCCTCCTCCTCCACACTGCTTATCTCTTGCTGCATTTCTCACACACGCGCAAGTATATTACAGACTACAGTATCGTACACGCACGGCGCGATACCACAACAGGACCAGATTGCATACAATTGGAATGGAAAAAATCTTGAAATGGATATGACGAAGACGAGGCTAAAATGTCAAGGCTTGAGCTATTAAATGTGTAAACAGAACGATGTAGCGACTGAAGCCAAGAAAATTGAATAAAAAAACAAATGAAAATACAATACAGACATTAAAATGGAGCTGTGCTATCCTAAAGGTGAAATGAGTTGGGCAGACGCGTACATAAAGAGGCAGGCGGAAACTTGCTGTTTACTCATTTTTATACTGCATTTTAGTATTTTTTCTCTCTGAATATTCTGCCACTAGAATACCCAAAGAATGAGAGTGTGTCAGAAAACAAAGGCATAAAATGAATGAAGTCTGTGTTGCTTTCTGAAATCAGATTATTGTGTGGGCAGTTGGTGAGTATTCCCACTGTGTGCAGCTTAGAAGATAGGGTTTAGTGAGGGCTCTCCGTTATAGCGGCACTATCTGATTAGAGACAATCACTCCTGCTCCTGTTGGCGCTTCTGCCATGAACAGGAGGCAACCAAAGTCAATGGGACTCATTTTGATGACAAGGCAGGAAGTGCTAAATGCGTCTTTTACTGCCATCGCTCCTGGATGCGGGCTGGAATGGCGAAATGCGAAGGAAGAAAGATGGGACACCTTCCGTTGCAACCCCGGAGAGCTATACTAGCCAGAGCTCATCTGTTGAATGGCTCCCGTCCCACCTCCTCCTCCTCGTCCCTCTTCACCCTCACCTCCAACTCTCCACCCCTCTGCCTTCCCGCTTCACCTTGGCCTTGGCGCAATGACAGGCCCCTCAATTATCTCCACCGATTGATCGCGGCTGATTGCAATTGCCGTGAATTATTTAGACTTTGCTGAAATTGCTCGCTAAAGGGGAGGGAGAGCGAAAAGAGGGAAGATATTGCGGGTCAAATAAATTACACGTTATCCACATGAAGTATCGGCCCTTATAGGCAAACAACAGCTGTGGAAGCCTAACTGTGCCGATCAATGAAGCAGAGCTGGGGGAAACGGCATCCAGCTACCTTGTGCTGTGGTAACGGAGCTACCAGCTCAACACCCAATCTCCGCCGTCCCTCTCCTCTGCTACGTTAAGTAAAGACGGTGGAGATGTAGTGTGGGGCAGCAGACCTCCTGGGTGATGTGAGAGGAGCTGACTCTTTCCCTGGCCGGGTGCTGGTGTGGTCACAGCAGAGGAGCGGAGTGGAAATGACTCCCTCCCTCCCTCCCTCCTTCGCTCCTTCCTTCCCTCCCTCTCTGCCTCTCTTGCTCCTGTAGCAGAGCTGCTGCCCCCGGGGCTGTTGAGGTGCAGTAGGAAAAAAGGTTTTCTCTACCATTGTGGTGAGCGTGCTTGCCAGGATGCTGCAGTCAAGACAGCAGGGGAAGGTCTCTGCTTTGCCACGAGCAGGCCAATGTCACAGGCGTGACAGAGTGGGCGGGCTGCAAAAAAGGAACGAGGACAGACGCTCACAGATAGGAGGAATATACCCAGCCTGTTCCAGCATGTGATGGAGAGCGTCTGCCTTTGTTTTCTCACAGAGGAATACATGGGAGAAAGATGGCAGACACTGGTGTGTGTGGTCGTAGCTTCTGTTGCAGTTGGAGCATGCAAGTCTGCGATAATCCTATCGTTGATCTCAAGGATCATAGCAAACGTGGATTCACATGACGTCGCGTCGTGCCTCACTCCAACAAAACCGCTCGTGACAGGCCTCAGTAGGGTTGGGTACCGAAACTTGGTCCCTGAAGACCGGTATCTACCGGGCCGAAAGCCAACGCAAATTCTGGTGCCTCATTTTGGTGCCATGTCAATGCCTGCGCTGCTCTCTGGTGCTCCGAAACGGACGTTAGAGGCAACAGAAGCATCGCTGCACGTGGCGCTAGTTAACGCTGCACTTGGCAGCAGGTAACGTTAGCTGTAAACAAGCCATTCTTCAATGTCGCCGACTGTTGATTTGTGCTCTTTTTTTTTTTTTTGTATCGGTTCAAGCATCATTTAGGCACTGGCACCCTTTTTAAAAGTATCGTTGTAGCACCGGTATCGAAAAAAAAACAAAACGATACCCAACCCTAAGCATCAGACAAGGTTACTGCACCTTGTGTACTAATGCTATTTGTGTGTTATTGCTTATGTCCCTGACTTGGTCTAAGCAGCCTAAGGGGCTGATGTGGGCTGTTATTCAACTGTGTCTTATTTTAACCAGGTTAGGTGGCAGGAGTGCAGGGGAGAGCTGGGGCTAAGTGAAAATGCCACTCATTCCTGAAGAGTCCCTGGCCTCGTCAAGGTTAGTGGCTTGTCTTTGTAAGTTGAGGGATTGATGCATGAGCCTGTCTGGCGCTGAATTCAAAGTCCAAAGCTGTCACAGGCAGCAGCTCCCCCCCCCCTCACCCACCCCCACCCCCTCTCCCGCCCTCTCCCTCTTTGCAGGCTATCACAGGGCCCCGTCCTTCCCAACTTCTTAGCAGCCTGTCCTTTTGGGAACCTTGAGCAGCCCAGGCAAGGACACAGCGTCTGGTGCAGTAAGCCTGTGCAGAGGGGGAGGCTTTACGTAACATTCTGCTTTAAACATGGGTGTATGACTTCCCTGACACGGAGCAGTGCGGTGCAGAGCTGCACAGCTCACAGCACATGTCCCCTCGCACCCCCCCCCCCCGCCCCCCCCCCCCTTCCCGGACAAGGAGGGGGCAGAGAGATCCCTGCAACTTAATTATATCTTTCTCTTTTGAAAGCTTTCGTTTGAAATTAAATTTTCCCAGGCAATTAACTAAAGAGGAGTTTTTTTTTCTGAATTTATGAATGAATGATGGATATATTGCACAGGATGACAGGGGGGGAACGGGGGGGAGGGAGAGGGGGAGCGGGGATGCATATGCAGTATATGCTGCGAGGTTGTGTCCCTGAGATTTATTTCCATTGCGAAACGGGTGAAGTTCGGGGAAATTCATCATTAAACTTTGTACCTGAGAGCTGCTCTTTTATGCCCCCAGCGCAAAAACACAACAGAGTTCATAGTACACCATTCCACTGTCAGTATTTGGGTTATTTTCGGTGTGAAGGCTTGCATACTTTCACATTGCTTGGCTTTCGCAGGATGGGTGAAACATGCAAGAACTGGGGCTTCCCCACTCCCTTATTCATTCAGACCCACATCTTATAGTGGCTGGATATAACTTGCTGAATGATGTTACATGCTGCACACCCCAACTCATTTTGGCTTGAACTGTAATTGTGTAACTTTTTGGCTTCTGGTGATGAGCTGAACTGTTGCTGGGCAACAAGGGACCTGTGCGGGTGGCCTCGGAGAGTTGAAGCTACGCGAGTTCAGATCTGCAGCACATTATCTGGGTTTCCAATAGAGGAATGTCACTGAATTGCCTTGAAACACCTTATTTTAGGTATGTCATCCAATTTTTGATTATTTCTCGTTCCTCCAAAAAGAGTCTGTCTTCAAAGGTGCATAAAGACCAGCTTTGTAATGACTGTGACATTACAGATATCCTTCACTCCACTTTAAATGTGTCAATGAATAAATGAATGACTGATTGCACTGTCAATGAACAGCTTTTAAAAGAACATGGTTAAATAAGTGGCACATCTCTTAATAAAAAAAAAAATGAATGCACTCCCACACCACAAAGCAAAGAGCAAGGCCACTTGGCATAACCCCAGCTATGAAAGTGGTCTCTTGAATTTCTGAAAGATGCTATCCTTTTGTGAACCCTCCAGCCCACTTGTAAATCCATTTGTGAGGTGGCGTTATTCAGTGCGTGCTCACCAGAGCTGGGTAAACAGACCGAGAGACTGTGGCTAAGAAGTGCAGCTTTCTCGTAACCGCGTTTAGAAGGCGCCCAGTAGTAGAGAGGCCATTTCAGAGATGGGAGAGCACTGGGCTGATGACTTGAGGCAGCCATATGACCCGTTACTTTGGATAAATGGACTGGTGACCAGAAGATTGCTGGCTCACGCTCTGCTCAGCCTCTGCCCTTAAGCAAAGGCAATTAACCTGGATTCCTCCAGTAAATATCCAGCTGTAGAAATGGAAAAGAGATGTGCAAGAGTGATAATCGTGTAAGTGACTTTGAATAAAAGTGTCCACTAAGCAGGAAGATTAATACGGCTAATAGAGTAATGGCTTGTGTTTTCAAGTTCTCTGCTGAACATGTAGAGGAGTACGTCGTCATCCCTCCTCGTGTGTGGATCAACGGAAGTATATTTCCAGGATAAAGCCTGACATCATGTCCCTCACCTCCCGCCCTCTGTGTGTTGCCGTTCACAAAATCCCTTCGCTACAGGAAACAACCTTCGAGTTGGAAGCTACACGCTGAAAATGGAAAGTTTTGAAGAACATTTGGATGTTGCAACAAGGCAGGCCTGCTTGGTTCTTTCAGGGAATGGTTGTAAAGATTTACAAAGAATATTTTTACGGCATTTCCTCTCTAACTGGGACGTTTTGGGACCGATTGGTGGGATCGCTGTGGACGAAGTACACGCGGAGATACACTGGTAGGAGGCAATGAGGTTTAAATATCTTGCGTTACTGTATTGTGTGAACAGTTAACTTCATTAATATTGGATGTGGTGTTTTCTTTTGCGAGATGCAAATGTTCCACCAAAACAAGTTCCTTCCTGAGACTATTTAGCAGAGCCACCGTCGCTGCATCCAGAGCTTGGCGCCGCCCAAGACGATCGTGATTGGTTTAAAGAAATGCCAACAACCCAGAGCGTGGTGTAGCCAGACCTTACTCCCCAGCGCTGTGGGCTGCAATGCAAGACTAACCCCCTCCTCCATCTCATCCGTCTTTGTGCACATTCAGAGACTTGTCTCTTCCTGCGGCATTAAGGCCGGAGCGTGACCTTGACCTGATTGCTGAGGAGGCCGTTTGAGGAACTCTCCTGAAGGAGATCCAATCATGTGACACCCTTCACCGGCCTTGGCCCCTATCCTCTCGCCTGACCTTGTATGTCTGCGAGGGTGAGGGGGGGGGGGGGGGGGGGAGACAGCTGCAGGCGCTGTCATTTAATCGGGTCATTGCCGACCGAGGTCAAACGGGGTCAAGGTTCAGACCCAGACTGAAGTTTGGAATGGCTGACCCAATAGTTTTCCACCCCGTTTGACCATGGGGACGAACCGGGCAGGGTTAGTCTTCAATTCTCAATCACTGATAGCACACAGTGGTGGGATGTAACTAAGTACATTTATTCCAGTACTGTACTTAAGCAAATTTGAGCTACTTGTACTTTACTTGAGTCTTTTCTTTTCATGCCACTTTCTACTTCTACTCCGCTACATTTCAGAAATTTCGGCGTTTTCATTTTTACAGTGTGGCATTAGTACTTTTACTTAAGTAAAGGATCTGAATACTTCTTCCTCCACAAGTTTCCAACCCCCGTTTGACCGTGGTGACGAAGCAAGCAGGTTCAGTCGTCCCTTCAATTCTCCATCACTGATAGCAGCTTGTGTCAGGGAAAGGTCCTTTCATGTCCACAGTGATTCATGTCCAGGGTGAGCTGGCTGCGAGGATTTGTGTCATTGCAGTTGCCTTCGCTCCCTCCCTCCAGCTGCCCCGCTGTTTAAAAAGCACGCTGGCTCACTGTCTTGCTTTAGAGCACACTACTGTCTCTGCTTCAGAGTATTTTTATGCTAGCACGCTAATGTTTCTGCCCCCCCTGGATGTGATTACCATATGGCTGGGTGAGTCGGGATCCCAGCCCACTTTGTTAGAACATGCTGTGAGCCAGAGCTGCAGAGATGAATCGGTTCATCGATTAGTTGTCAACTACTGAATTGACCGCAAACTATTTTGATAAGCGATTAGTCGGTTTGAGTCATTTTTCACAATAACAAAAGTAAAACGTTTCAGATTTCAGCCTCTTAAATGTGAATATGTTCTAGTGTCTTCTCTCCTCTGTGACCGTAAGCTGAATATCTTTGAGTTGTGGACGGGACATTTGACGACATCTTGGGCTTTGACATTTTTCACCATTTCCTGACGTTTTATAGACCAAACAACTGATTACTCGAGAAAATAATGGACAGATCAAAGGTGCTGTAGGATTGTGAAGATCCAGGATTTAGCCAAAGAATTTGAACATCGACAACTTCTCAGTCCCTCCCCCCCCCCCTTTCTTCTGCTGTTAGACACCCCCACCCCCCCCTGGCCCTGATTGGTGCATCTAAACAGTTAGACCCCCTCACCGGCCCTGATTGGTGCATCTGAACAGTTAGACACCCCCCCTGGCCCTGATTGGTGCATCTGAACAGGGAGCTGTGGATTTTTGCAAATCTCACTCCAGGCTGTAGGTGGAGTCAGAGGAGCTGGATTTATTATAAATGACCTGCTTCCTGTAGTTCTACTGGAACATAGGGTCAGTTTCAGCAAATATGACAGAAAGGTAGTTTTACCTTAGTCTTACCTACTGCTCCTTTAATGGATAATGGAAATAATCGTTAGTTGCGGCCCTACTATGATCAACCCTATAGCCAAATGCCTTTCTACAAAAGAGTACTTACTTGTGACTTTTTTCAGAATATTACACACTGCTTTAAATGTACACTATAGTTGTAGAATTGGGCAATCTGGACTGTTTCCCTGAGGTCCCTGAGGCTTGTTGCAGCCTATTTTGATGCCATGTTTCCATATAGGGTGTGTTGTGACAGAAAATGCTACCGTTTTGATCTACTCCTTAAATAGTGTGAGTCAAAGTTTCCATTCTGATATGCTGCCTGTGCAACTTTGTTTCAAATGTAACTTTATTTCTGAGATGATGACCAAGTATAATTTAAAACTATTTATGTAGTCAGTGAACCTGAATCCGGTTGCATAACTTTGTTTATTTGGGTTTTTGTAGTGCCACCATTCACCTCTTAACTCGCCCACTTGGACAAAGTTCACGTCTTTGTCATTTCAGGCGTTTGCCATCAGACGGCAAAAAAGCAGGGTAACAATTTACAATTTAGTGAATCTTAACCTTTTAATCCGCAGCTGAAATGCAATATCCAAATGACACAATGTAACGAACCGATGAAAAATGGAATGGAATTAAATAGAATTCAGCAAAACAAAAGGGCATTTTGTCCAATGATGAAAAACAACTCCTAATGTCATCAGTGCCGCTGAGTAAAGCTACGCCCAGATATGAATATAATATCGTGTCTGACATGAGAGGCTGCACACAGGGTCTCAGGCAACTATGTGAAGAAGCAAAGACTCATTTCCAGTCTCGTTTTCGCAGCAATGTCTTTACTCTCTGTGGAGCCAAATGTCAGTTATTTATCAAATGCTGTGCTGCTCCTCTCACTGTAGCGTTACTAGAAAACAGGCCGAGACATATAGTCTTCAGCTTTGATAAAACAAAACTGATCATGTGCTGGAAGGAGTAAGGCATTATGCAAGGCTGTTGCCATTAGTTTCGAAAGGCCTCAATTTGTCAGGAAGGACACCAGCTTTAGTAAGGGGGATACGTCATCCAGATGCAGTGCATTCACAAAGTAGTCAGACCCCTTTATTCATTTCGTCATGTTGCAGCCTTATTCATTTCCCCCTCATCTATCTACACTCAGTATCCCAATAATGACAAACAGGATTTTAGAAATGTTTGCACATGTATTAAAGAAAAAAACTGACGTATTGAAATATTGAGACCCTTACCCAGTACTTAGTTAAAGCACCCTTGGCAGCGATTACAGCCTCAAGTCTTCTTGGGTGTGTGCAACACGTGGATTTGGGGATTTTTCTGCAAATCCTCTCGAGCTCTGCCAACTTAGATGGAGACCAGCACTGGACGGCCATTTTTAGGTCCCTGCAGAGATGTTTGATTGGGTTCAGGTCCGTGCCCCATCTGGCCCACTCATAGACATTCACAGAGTTGTCCCTCGTCCACTCCTGTGTCGTCTTGGCTGTGTGCTTCGGGTCCTTGTCCTTGTTGGAAGGTGAACCTTGGGCCCAGTCTGAGGTCCTGAGATCTTTGGACCAGGTTTTTATAAAGGGCATCTCTATACTCCGATCAACTTTCTCCTAACCCTGATGAATCCCCATTGTCATTTTTCGCACTTTTTAGCTTGAGTGCGCTTCACTTTTTTTCTTTTCTTTTTTTTACTTTTGTATAACCAAGTTTTCTTCGACAAATATTGGCATTTTTATGCAGTACATTTTTTTATTTTTTTTTTTAAAATCATAGATGGCCCCACTGGTAATCAAACTCCAAATCCTGGCATCGTTAGCACAGTGCTCTCCCCTGTGGTCCAAACACTTCATAAACTGTCTTGATTATGTGGAGAGAGTTGTCTTGTTAGACACAACTGCAATAAAAGGTGATCGCCTGCTAGGATTTGACATTTCAAATCAGACATCATTTGCTGCCCGCCTGGATACACCTTTAGCCCCCCCCCCACACACACACATAAAGGAGCCTAGAGGGAACCTGGAGCTGTGGATGTTGATTTTCAGCCTCAGCCCATCAGGTGTTCCTCTTGTGTAACTGTGTTATGTCCAAAGAGAGCAGCGCAACACAGGTGTCGCTAATGTCATTTTAAGTTGAGCCTTTGTTTGGGTTATTAAAGGTTATGGAAGCTACGGTAAAGCTTGTATAACGTGTGAGATCTTTATTTATTTATTTTTACACACACACACACACCTAGGGCTAGCACAGAGGAGCTGTGTGCTTGTGTAACTGTGTTTACACGTCTGGGGCCGGTGCTGGCACCATAGCCAGACGAATGTGCTTTATCCGGGGCCTCTCTCTCTCTCTCTCTCTAAGCCACCTTCCCCTCCATTCAGCATTGACCTTGGTGCTTATAAGGAGGCAGGGCTTGACCCACATTCACCCCCTGAACTGGAACTAGAACCTTCTCCCCCCCCGCAGCCTAAAGAGACCAGACACCCTATTCCACTTTCTCCGACAGCCATTTTCTCTCCGTCTCTGGTCATATGTGCTGCACTTTAGACATTTCTAAAGTCAGAAAGAGCACAGCGCCAGCGTTTCTGCAGCGTGTCTGGCAGCAGAGGAAAGTGGAGCAGCGGGCTTCATGACTCGTCTCCGAGGCACCAACTTGTCTGTGTGCACTAGGTCACCATTAGCACGCAGGGGCTTAGCACCGGGGCTGGTGAGAGTTTTAGCGGCAGGTCAGCCCTCCTCTGGTTTTGAAAGCGGCGTGTCAAACTGTGGCTGATGCAAATGAGTACGTACACGCAAACACATGTCGGGCTAGCATCTGGTGGGACTAATGGTCTTGTACGGGCAAACACTAGGGTGCTAACATGAGGCGCACAAATGTTCAGAGAGCTGTTTGGCAGTCTATTTGTAAGAGGTTTGTGTAACCAAATAAAAAACAAAAAAAGGGCATACTAGGGCTGCGCAATATGAGGAAAATATGCAGTAACGTTGTTGAATATGCCGATAATGATATTGCTTGTGATAAATTAAAAGATATTAAAGTGTACTCAGTTCTGCATTGCTGCTGCTTCCATGTTCTGCTAAATACAGCACATCGCTTGTTGAGTTTAAAACAAATGAAAGGAAATAATTTCCAACATTCTTCTATTGAACAAATTGAACATTAAATGAGATATATATATATATATATAAAAGGCACGGCTAAACAAAGAATGAATGCAGTTTTCTACTGATGTTTTCTTTCAATAACAATCAAACAAAAAATCTCGGAGTCTCTATTGCGATACGTGGCAGCCTTTTGCGATGTGTATATTGCGCAATTTGACATTGCGATGACGTTAAAAAGCCCTAGTGCATACCACAAGTCATGCTGTGGTTTCACTGTAAAATGTGTAAAATCCCTGTAATGCATAGTGATGAGTCAACTATATCATTATTGGCCAACTATTTTGATAATCGATTATTCAGTTTGAGTCATTTCTTTATGAAAAAAATGTAACAATTCTCTGATGGCAGCTTGTGAAATGTGAATATGTTCTAGTTTCTTCTGTCCTCTGTGACAGTGAACTGACGATCCTTTTGAGTTGGGGACAAAACAAGACACGTGAGGACGTCTTATGGGCTTTTGGGAAACACTGATCCACATTTTTTTTCAACTGATCGATTAATTGAGAAAATAATCGAGAGATTAATAGACAATGAAAATAATCGTTAGTTGCAGCCCTGGTTACTACTGCTACAAAAAAACTATTCTTCTTTTTCTAAAATTAAAAGGTGTTTTAAAAGGTGATAATTAAATGCCACTCTTACTCCTACAAATGTAGCTCCGGAACAGAAGCTGAACAATGGTTGCCAGGCGACGCCGAGGCTCCAGTGAGTGATGATTTTTGGCAGGCGCATTAATATTTAAATTAGCAGTCAAAGGTGTGCGTTGATTAGGTGTTTCACAATGGCTTCAAACGCCGATACAGAGGGCGTTGCAGAACAAACGATCTGTTTTTATAAATGAATGAAGCCCTCGGCTGATGTCACAGGAACGCGCCCGTCGAGGAGAGCCGCGGCTGATGTATGGAGGGATTACAAAAGCAATGCGTGAGCGAGAGTTTAATGAGAGACGGGTTTGCATGAGAGCACCGTGTGTGATCTGAGATCCATCATGAGCCATCCTAACCCACACAGAGGCATTCGTAGGGGGCCAGTGTCACGCTACCGGGCATTAGGGGCAGACGCGGCTCAGCTAGCCCCATAATAACTCCCCTAGCCAAGAAAGGCTCGTAACTCTTGTGGCCCGGGTGACATGTCATACCTTCATGGGTGTTGGATGACTGCAAAAAGCAAAAGTGCGTACGTCTGTGTTTAAATAAGGCCGGGGGGATCCCATTTAGCATTCTGAGTAAGCCATGAGATAATGGCCACCTAGAAGAGGAGACGTAGCAACTATGAGGTGGGGTTGGGCCGATGACGCCTGCCGATGGTGTTTTAACCTAGGGAGCAGTTGTTGTATCAAGGCATGGGAGGGTTTTTGCCAAACATACAGCAGGCAAACTGATAAGGGTCGCCTCTATTCCAAAGGAACACATCGGCAAAATACAGGGACTCATCACACAGAGAAGTCTCTGAGTCTTGCTTTGTTTTCTCTCTCTCTCTCTCTCTCTCTCTCTCTCTCTCTCCCTCTCCCTCCCTTTGACTGTCTCCCTCGATCACGCTCTTGCATGATGTTAGGAAGGAGAGAGGGGGGGGGGGGAAAGAAGGCGAAAAGTGGGTCAGGGCGACCTATTTTTTTTTTTTTCCCCCACAGTTCACGGAGGCAGAGGGTGGCGGTGTTATCGTCAGTTAGACGAGGAGCAGGGCCTGATGGGGAGGCAGGGCCTTGTCGTGAGACGCAGCCACTCAGAACTGGGTCAGCGGCAGAGGCTACGTCTTGTAAACGGCTTGTCATACTGGGGAGAAAAGCTGCAAATGAACCATAGATTATACGCCCCAAGCTGAGCACCGAGGTCTCTCCTCACTCCCCCACAGCCCCACACTTCAAAAAGAACCACAAAACCCACACGCACATGTAAGCCGTACAGTAGCGCAGGAGTCTCTGAAGCACTGCCACCTCCTAAAAGTTCCTCTCTTCCCCTCTCAGTCTCCATTAATAGTGTTTGATTACTGCAGTCAGACCTGACAAGCTCAAAGCCCGAGCCTTGCGTGCTTAGAAATAAAGGATCTATTCACATTTCTCTTTCTCTTGATACACTGGGTTGCTGTTTTCTAAATATAGGCCGCTTTCTCGCCGATCCGCGCGACTTTATTCAGGTCAGGTTATCTACTGTACCAAGTTCAACTGTGGTTTAGAAATGAGCAATACAGATGCTTATTCAGCTGCAATGACCTCTTTGCATATCATCTGTGCCATTGCCAGACATGTGAATAGATAATTTGCATAAGACCTTTTTATTTTTTTTTTTATTTTTTTTTTCCAACCAAAATTATCTGGTTCAGGTGAACTTTTCAACAGAAAACCCCCCAGTATCGCTGCAGTGCTGGCTAAACTGGACCGCTCATTGATTTGTGTAAGAACAAGACTTAGTGCTGGGTACATTTTTTGCTCATGTTGATTTTTGGCAAATTGCCATCGAGCCGCAGGGAAGACGTTATCCACAGTCCACACATGTGTGTATATATATATATTTTGTTTTTATATTGATTTGAAATGGGTGTGTGCCATCGCTCGTTGTCTCATATGCTTTGTGTCCGACTGCGTCTCAGACAGACAAAGCGGGATACACACTGGTTTTGATCTCCTCCTCACAACCAATTGCTGTGGCTGTTGTGTTGAGCTCAAATAGGACAAATTAGGAGTGAGATTCGGGGGCGTATTCTAGCATTGGGTACTGCTTATGGAGCAATGCAATTTTCAGGCAGTAGAGTTCACTCATATTTCACTACGTGGAACAAATCTGCCTGTAATGAATCTCCCAGGACCCTGTGGTGCCTCCACAACCAAGTCTGCTTTTTTGGTTCTTCTGCGGTGGGGGGAAGCGGGGCACGAGGCCATCTATAGTGGTCCTTGTTAATATTTCAACACACCCATCTCCCTGATATAAAAACTAGATTTATTTATTTTTTTTTTAGAAAATTGTGGGATTTTCACAGCAAATAAACACAAGTTCCTAAGTTTGTCTTTCTTTCATACCCTGTATCAGTCCCGAGTAATATTAATCATATTGGTTTTGCTCCGTGTAAAAAAAAACAAAAAAAAAACAGCCCTATTAGCCAAGGTGTCACACTAACAAACATAACATAACATAATATCCCAAGGTGGGGCTAAACATGGCGGGGGATCGGATTAGCAGCGAGACTCGGGTTTGCGCGCACACACACACACACACACACACACCCCGTCCGGCTCTCCTCAGTGCCACAGCTCCCGAAAGCCCTGCCGCTGCCGGGCAGCAGACCTGTCTAATGTTATTCTTAGCCCCAGAACTTCATGTCTCTGTGCAAAAGCCCCTTAACGTTAGTTGAGGAGAGTGCTCATGGCTCATGTCGCTCAACAACAGCCCTCTGAGGGGGTGTTTGCCGTCTGTCTTTCTGTGTGTGTGTGTGTGTGTGTGTGTGTGTGTGTGTGTGTGTGTGAAGGTGAGACATGCTGAGCAGCAAACCAGTCAGAACCAGTACTTGGCCACTCCAGCCAGTGTTGTGTTGAGGTTTTCTTTTTTGTTGTTGTTGATAGGGAGCCACCACAGTGCCTTTAGCAGATGGTTTCCAGCAGGCCTGCGTATGACATGCGATAACATTACAGTTTTGAGAGGTCAGGCATGAAGAGAACCAGTAGGAGGGCCAGGCCAGTCTCCGAGTGTCTAAACCAAACCTCCAATACAGGCCTCTTCCCACACACACACACACACACACACACACACACTATCGTGCGTGTGTGTGCGTTCTGTTCAAAAGAAAAGGCCTTTTCATGAATTCTCAAACACCCAGTATTGAACACATTGCTTCTAGCGGAGCAATGCAAATATTTACTGTATTACTTGAACCTTGGTGGCCGCAGTCGCAAGGAGGAGGGTGCCGCAATATTTGCATGCTGATAAAACCCCTTCTTTGTGCTTTTACAGTCGACTGTGCTCAGCTCTCATGCGAGAGCAGAGTTCGACAGTGCAGAGCCAGACTTTGGACTGCGGACCATCGGACCAATCAGAGGTCTTCATTGGGACCAGTGTTGCCACAGTTACTTTGAAAAAGTAACTTAGTTACTTTACAGATTACTTGATTTTAAAAGTAACGAAGTTTACTGTGAGGCAGCTGGGCATGGCCAGTAGTAGGGATCTTGTTTATTATGGCACGAAAGAGAGCGAGTCAACCGTGTTAAGGGCAGCATTTCCGCTACAACATACTGCCCGATCAACTTCTTCAACTCTCCCCCACTTACTGGTTTTGCACCGAGGTCCAGCTTTTGTTGTTTGGGTGGTGGGGGACCTCCTGCTCTCTGCTTCGCACCACCTGGCGGGACTTGCTCTGTAAGTTTGACTGCAGTGCTGCGACTCCAAATGTTTCTTCAAATCTGACGTAGTGTTTTTGTAGCTAGATAGCACTTTGTCGCCACCAGCACAGAGTGTACAACCAACCTTAATATTGCCGTCAAAATAGTGACTGTATTTCCAGCTAGAAAACGCGCATCTCTCTCTCCTCCCTCCATTGTTGTTTACGTTTGGGTCGCAGCGTGGTACAAGTGAACTGTCCTCATGCTGAAAACGTGACTTGTCGCATACGTGACTTCACTCCCCGAGACGCAAGAAGAAAGCAAAAATCTATATTTTTACTAAGGAAAATGACAAAAATAGTAACGCAGAGTGACTTGGATAAGTAACTTTAATCTGATTACTGGTTTGGAAATAGTAACGCGTTAGATTACTCGTTACTGAAAAAAGTGGTCAGATTAGAGTAACGCGTTACTAAGTAACTTACTGGCATCACTGATTGGGACCCAGCAGGTCATCATCAGCCTGTCAACACTGAACAGAACACTGGCTCTAAAGGCACTAAACCCCCCCTCTCTCTTTTAGTCGAAGAGCCATGATTGGCCGGTAAGCCGATGCTCATCCTTGGAACAGAGGCTGGGGTGTTTGTTTGGAAGCCACAGGTCACTCTGTGCCAATGGCTCAGAGCAGAGCTGCGAGGAAAAACAGTCTGGAATGCCCTTGTACGTAAACAACACCTCTGGAGTGGATGGCCAGCTCATCACACAGGTGTATTCCACAAAAGCAAGTTTCTACTACCCTCAGCCCCCCCCCCCCTCGCTCCACCCAATCCCCTTTCCTGAAATGGCACAGGGCTTGTGCATGAAGGAGGAGGGGTGGTGGTGGTGGTTTAAAAATAAATCTGTGCAGGCCGGTCAGACATTTTGAAATTCTGTTTCTATCTCAGTGTGACAGAGAGGTTAAAGATACAGCATTCTGATAAATCTCTTCCCACCAGGGGGAACAGATAAGGAGTGGCGTAGATTGAATAAAAGAGCTGAGGAGAAAGGGGGGAGGATAGGATGGGGGGGTAGGAGGAGGGCTGAGATGTCTATCAGGCCGCGTGAAGGTTTTATTTTTTTTTTTTGTGTCTTGCAGATCCAGTTCAAGGGCACCCGCAGGCGAGGCAGCTCTTGCTATCGCCGTGCCAACGCTGGTACTCAAGGTCATATGAGCCAGCCCTGTGACATTAAAGAGGAACACGAAAGGGGAACCACAGACATGCATGTACGCACGCACGCATTCTGGCACAGAATTGAGCTGTAAGGGGGGAAAAGTAGCCTTTAACTTCCTTGACTCTTTCCTGTGACTTTCTGCACCGATGTCTGGGTCTACAGCGGATTTTTGTGAGGCCAAGAGCTTTTTAAGGGCAGTAATGAGAGTGTCTTATTCTCCCTGCACAGAGCCAAGAGATGCTTGGCTAACTGCTTTGTAGTTGCCAGCCACACACATACAGGCGGCATTTGTGTGTGTGTGTGTGTGTGTGTGTGTGTGTGTGTGTGTGTGTGTGTGTGTGTGTGTGTGAGAGAGAGAGAGAGGGGGAAAGATGGAAGAGAGAGAGAAGAGTCACAGTGATAAACCTCAGGGGAGGGAGGAAGAGGAGAGAGGGGGGGAAAAAAAGGTCTTACAAATTATTTAAAGGGACAGCGAGCCATCGGCAGACACTTCCAAACGATCTGCAGTTGAGGGTTGAGGCTAAAGTGTGTTTTTTTTTTTTTTTTTAATTTTTTTTAGCTTAAGTGAATCTAAACTTCTAACCAATCAGCCTTCAGTTAAAGAGCACAGAACGCTGTGCTGTACAGGCAAACTATAGTGCAGCAGCAGATGGTTTCAAATGGGTTAGGTGTCAGAGTTGTGGTCGCAGGTCCAGGTGTTTAAATGCTTTGTAACTGTTGCTAACCTTTTGTGAGTCACACTTGATTAGCCGCGGCAGCTACATGGCCGCAATGTGAATGCAAACATTGTTTGGTACAATTACTCATCATTTTCATTACGTCAAGCCGACAGAACAAAGGTATCCTGCACACCCAGTGGGTTCCTGAAGGGCTCATTTGAACATTTAGTGTTTCCCACGAATCAGTAAAATGCTTGGGGTGAAGTCTGGGGCGGGGGGGGAATGCTGATTAGTGATAGGCCTTTTAAACAGAGGATGTTTTGACAAGTGTCAGTAGGGAACGCACAGGTGTAAATAGCACAATGGATGATGGCTGAATTCCATTTAGCTGCTTGAGTTTCATGGTCCAGGTATTGTTACTGGGAGTAGAACAGCCATCATCAATGACATTAGTAAAAACCTTTTGTTTCTATTCCGTCTATGACAAGTCAAAATCGCTGTGTGGAGATTTGTGTAATATATTAATTAGTATACTGTAATGGTGTCCTTTTTTGGAGTGATGCATGATAAATACATTACATGACTGATAATGATAAAGTACAGCATACATAAAATGTGCCTTATACTGTTAGTACATAGCTTATGTGTGGGCAGGCCTGAATATCATGACACATGACCTATATCATGATAGAAAAATATCTGTATGTGATTTAAGATAAGCGTTGGCCTTTCTCGTTTTCTGACAGGTGTTTGCCACTATTTTATTTGATTTAATGATTTATCAGGGCGATTGCACATTAATAATCATTGCTGTTAATGTGAGTTAGCCAAAAGGTCATTTTTCATGTGTAGTTAGTCTACAGACATTACAAAGTCAACTTGATTTTTACATCAATAGCCATTTTTTTTATTAGGGACTCTTAGTCCTAATAAACGTGAGTAATTGACTCTTACTCAATTACTCATGTTTTATGCTTTTTGTCATGCTGTTACCAAGAAACGTCTGAGCACATCTCTGGTAAACACGAGATTTAAAGTGGGGCTTTTGCATGATTCTTTGTGGAGAAACTCCGTTTTACCGATCTGTCGATGAAGTCAACTAATCAGTTAGTCGACAAAATCGTGTGAGTGTTACTTGACTAAGAATTGTTTCATACAAACTTCAGTCGTTTCCTTCACTGCGATGTTTTGCTCTGATAGTAACAAAAGTGCGCTCCTCACTGGATAGCATGCAGGTGCACTGACAGAATAGAAAATGCAGTGTAGACTTGCTCATCCACTTTCTGTTGTTTACATTGTAGTCATGTGTCCATCAGACAACCGGGTATCATCTTGCAGTGCCCATTACATTGTGAATGCACAGTGAGAACAATGTGCTGTTCTACGACAGCACTCATATCAGGGTTGCACGCAAGGCATCAGAGTGGTGAATTGAGAGAGCGCCCTTTAGCCTCTTCAGCCTGAGTTCAAGTCCCTGTTTTTGGCCCAATGCCAGGGGTCTTTAACGAAATTTAGGCCAAGGACCCCTAAGCTGAAAGAGAGACCGAGTAGGGACCCACTACCGCATATATAATTGAGTTGCATATTGAACTGGGCAGAATGGATGAAAAGAAATGGATATTATTTATGCATCATGTTTTAATGTTAAACATACATCTGGAAGGCACAGTGACTCCCTAAGCTTAACTGTATGGCTACCATAGTTACCTATAGTAAGCTTATCTTCAATGTGTAAACAATGTTTTCTTCACAAATAGGCCAATTTATCTCTGCTATTAAAATTTTACATTCATATTAATGTCTATTTTCAGACTTTCTGAAACTTTCAAAAAATATATTGTTTAGATAACTTGCACTAATTCTACGGGACCTCCCTTTTCTCTGTTGAAGATCTCTGCTGTGCTGCATTGCCATTAAGAGAAACACTAGATCACTACCAGCTGAAGTCCAGGGGCTCAGCTATGTAGCTGACCCTGACCTCCCTGTGTCGGGAAAAGTGAAGAGGATTTTCCTCAATGAAGTATCACACGGGGGTTTTCCCTGCCATTATAAGGTTTGGGTGCAGCACCCGAGCCGTTTTGGGCAGCACCTAAGCCGAATGAATGTAACTAAAAGACTTTTCTCAGATCAAATTACTGTAATTGGACTTCTTTAGCTTTAAGTTTTGTCTTTAAGCTTTTTGGGTGCAATTTATTTATTATCTGCTCTAGCTTTTCCAATGTTTTAGACACATATATGGTGATAATAATGCTACAAAATGATGCAAAACTACCACAAAGGGACACAAACCTATTGCAAAGAGACGCAAAATGACCACATAGACCCAAAACAACCCAAAAGAAAACAGAAATGACCAAAAAGAGACACAACACGACTACAAAGAGACACAAAATGTATGGGGAAATTGCATTTTTTAAATTGGAAAAACGTTAACATTTTCTTGAGGAAGGACGCCTAAAGGTAGTGACGCACCGAGCCGATAATAGGCCCTCGGACAGTCTGGCGAGGTCGGTGACTTGAGTCTGTTCGGTGTGTTCCGTGCCGTCGTCCGTCGGAGGAGCTGTCAGCCTTCATTTTGGCCGACCTGACATGTTGCGTCGGAGGGCGGGCAGTTGGACTCCGTGACCAATCTGATTGGTGGCGTGCTAATCCGGAAATGACGAGTGGGATGAGCGCGACTAACGCCTCTCAAAATCTGACGGAAATCTTTTGATCTGAAATGAAAACAGATTCAACAACTGCACGGCCTATTTCTCTCTTAAAATGTTTTCAGAAACACGTTTCGGTGAACTACTTTAGTAGAATATGAGATCGTATTCTGAACGAGCCGCCATTATGCCCCGTTGAAAAATCCAGGAGCAGCCAGACCCACGTGATGTGTCCGTCCAATCAGCTGCCGGCTTAAACCCCCCCCGCCAAATACGCGCACCCAAGTCTTCCACAAAGCTAAGAGAAAACACTGTAATATAATCTAATTCTTATTTTATACAGCCAACAATGTGGCCTTGATAGTCTGTTATCCCTACAGTTTTTGTCATCCATGGCCAGCATGAGAAATGCCTCATCTGGGATTTCACACCAATGTACAATGAATTGGAAAAGAAGTACAAGGTGAAAAGTAATGGGGATGATTTTTGGACACAGATAAGACTATGTTTTCTAGGACAGAATTAATAGCCCTACTATCATCTAAAAGAATCCTTGTAGATGTAAAAGTACAGGCAGACATTGTATGAGTCCACAAAGTCAGTCTCCCAGGCCGCTAATGGAGCTGCTTCAGGCTATGCATCAATATGACATCACAGATTACAATCTTTAGACTTTGGGAGCACTTTAGGTACTTTCAGTGCTGGAAGAACGGAGCGAGAACTGGCCGACAAAACACTGAGTCATTATAATAACAATCACAGAGATGGGTGGAGTCGCGCAGTGATACAGCCAACAGAAACTACTAATGTGTCCCCATAGAAACCTGCAGTGTGTCTGTGGGACTTTAGAGCGATCTCAATAAACTTTATAGTATCTGTCGTCTCATACGGTATCGCAGTATTCCTTTTCCTATTAGATGGTTACAAAGAATAGGAGTAGGATTGCAATTTTCTTTTTCTTTTTTTTTTTTTTTTTTTTTTTTAAATCAAAGTCATATTTAGTCATAGTCATGTACATTGATTTCAGAAAATGCATTAGAAGCTGAACTTCTCTCCAGCATGTCAAAGTAGCCAACCTCTATGGTACCAGTGGAGTTAGGGTTAGACCCAATCACAGTGTTTGTCTACAATAACTTCCGGGTCATTAATTCAGATATCTTTAAATTCCAACTGATAGAAATAACGCACTTGCACTATTTCTTTACACCATTTGTTAATATACATGCCAATGCTGCTAAACCGTGTTGGGCAAGGTACTTTCAACAACTCCAAATCTTCCCGACCCCCGACATCACACCCTTTTTGTATTTCACAAGCGTATGAATCTAAAACTGGACATTGTGGTTTAACAAGCAGGTAGCCCACGGTTTGGAGGGATTCACCGACCATCAGCAGTTAGCTCAGCCTCAGTGACTACACACAGCACTGTAGGAGTCACACACCCTCCAGATCTAAATGAAATAAAAATGAAAACTAGAACTAGGATTCCTAAATGTACGCGTACCTGTGGCTAACGTTAGCAAGCCAGCTATGAACCCACAACGTGTGACTGATTTTGAATTACCGGAAGTGGCATTTGTACTCTTTTGATGACTATTTCAGTGGTTATTCCCTTTTGCATGCTCTATATTAATCTAACTGGGCATTTTCTCTCTGCCTGCATTGAGTCCTGCCTTCCATTTTGTAGGTTGACCATCTACCAGGGAGGACGGGTTTACTCCCGGACAAACCTTCTCCTAGGGTAGGTGAACATATGTATCCAGCCTGCATGACATGTAGTCTAAGTCTCTACCAACTGTACTTTCTACTCAGACAGGATTTGCCGGATAAGTGTCCCTCACACTTGTGATGCAATCCTTTTGAACACTAACCACTCAAAGCTGGATTTGAAGCTCCACTGAACCCTGATGACCTTTGACATTTAAAGTGGAACTATGGAAGAAAAGCATAGTACCATTTTGACTCTTTCTTTTGATTAAACGGAAAAGCATTTAGACTAAAAAAAATCAATAGGTACAGGCTCGAGTCCTGAATCACTCCAGCATAAATCTTCCCGGTGCCTGGCGTGGAGTCGTCTCTGTATCATTTTTGGTGATTAGTTTCCCCATTACTCAAAACAGATGTGTGTTCGCTGGTGATGAATGATCCAATTATGGGATATTTGTCACCCATTTGATATCTGCTGCTGGTCTGGCACTGTAAAGCATTTCAGTGGGGTTGCTACCTTGCACAGCAGCTGGAGTCTCACGAGATCACGCGGGGATCACATATCCCACGAATATTCATCTTGTCGGCCTTCAAGTGATGCGTTTTGTGTCTGAACTACCAGCCTACCCAACCAATCGGCGTCCGGTGAGGAGCTACTGGCAGCTACGGGCGTGGCTTGGGTGTGTGTGACGGCCGCGACCGTTTGTTCAAAGCAACAGTGGCGGAAATCGTAGACCGATGGTTCATCCAATCGCCTGCCGGGTATTTTTTTGAAAGTGCCTGCCCTTTTTTTTTTTTTCAAACAGTGTCCAACCACTTCTCAAATGGTTCTGGGTTAACAGACCCTCTGGCTCGCCAGGTTAACCTTTTCAAATCCACGGTCAACTCTGGATGGGTATGTGTTGACCCAGCCTTTGGATTTGTTTGAATGGCCAACTGGCCATTAGACAGGGCTTGACCTGTTGTGTTATTCTGTCCCCAGTAGCACCCAGCCACTTCTCCCTCATCATCTCATCAATCTTGTGGTTACAGATACAGGCGTACTCAACTGTATAGCACTAGCTCAGGGTGCAAAATTCACTTTTTTTGTCCACCAGCCAAATGGTTAGGTAATGTTTACATTTTTACCAGCCGCTCAAACAGATTGCCAATGCTTTTTTGGCTGGCGAGTGAAGCAAATCTACCAGCCACTTGCATATTTACCAGCATTTGTGGTGGATTGGTGCTAATGCTGTACCCTCTTGCCTTTTCATAACATTTGATTTAACCACTAAAACCTCAAAAGCCTGCTTCCCCTTCTGTTGACATGCCTCAGATAGCAGTCATATATGTCTAAACTGTAGTTGACCCCTCCCAACTGCTCCACACACACACACACACACACACACACACACACACACACACCAAAACAATACACAGACACACACAGCTGAAAGGATTCATGTACACCCCCTCCCAACCCACCCTCTGTCTGTGGACAGTAGGCTGATTCTGCAGCCTCTCTCTCTCTCTCTCTCTCTCCTGCTCTACTGTGCTGAGCCGTGTGTGTGTGTGTGTGTGTGTGTGTGTGTGTGTGTGTGTCAGCTGCCTAATTGGGCATTCTCCCCTCGTCGGAGCGCCTGCCTCTCCTCTCGGGCCGGGGCTGCTGACGAATGGCAGCGGATTACAGATGAGGACACGGTGACCCGCCTGACCTTGCTGCACAGCCGCGGGGGAGGGAGAGGGGTGGGGGGAGACATAGCGCTAGGGGTGGGGCGGATAGGGTGCTTGGACTGCAGAGTTGGGGAGGGGGGGGTGGGCAGTGGGCATAGGTGGAGGAGGGGGGGCAGGCGGCGTCAGGTCAGCGGAGGATGAGGTCGCACCAAGGTGGGCGAGATGTTGGGGTTGGGGGTGGGGGGTGTTTGCCAGGTGGCCGTGCGGGCGGGTGATCAGGCGAATGACAAGTGTCACATGACAGTAGCCACCCACCCCTCCCTCCCTCCACCCGTGTCAGTATGTCAAGGGCACGAGCCCCCGCTGGCAACCGCCACTGCGGCATTTTTTCCCCCTTTTATTTATATATTTATTTCCTCTCTTCCCCCTGCTCTTCTTCTCCTTTTTTCAACTTTTTTTTTCTTTTCCCCACGTGTTTTTATGCGTCTATCAGATTGAGGCGCGTCTATATGACTGCTGGCTTGCCTCCACACACCCCGCCGGGGGCTGCGATGTGGTCGGTCAAAAGTAGGCGGCGGATCCTTGAGTGTGGCGAATTTTAATTTCTGTAGCGCACTGTAGATATTTCCATGCCCACCCCCGTCACCCCCCCCTCACCCTCACCCGCCCCTCCACCTTCCTGCTGTGTGTGTGTGTGTGAGACTGCCAAGGTGAGGTTGTGTCCTCTTGTTAAGAGCGATTAATGGCACTCGTTATGTACATAATGAAATATCCCTGCTGATGCATAGGGTAGCGTTGTCTCTCTCTCTCTCTCTCTCTCTCTCTCTCTCTCTCTCTCTCTCTCTCTCTCTCTCTCTCACACACACACACTCCTATTGCCTGCATATGTGTGTGTGTAACATCGAGGACGCTTTGTTACAGCCTCCAGGCTACTCCGGTGTGTGTTTGATGTGGTGTAGAGACCCTCCCCTTGTAAGCCATCTCTCCAAATGAAAAACGAACGGGAATTAAGGCCCTATCAATTCACAGTCGAGTTTGTTCCTTTTTCTCGCTTTAGATGCGCACAACACCGCGGCTCCCTGCGTGACATGTGTTCTGAGAGATAGAGATGGGTGGCTCACCACCGAGTCCCGTTTTGGCTGGCGGAGTAAATTTAGATCTAATCTTCTTGTGTGTGTGTGTGTGTGTGTGTTCTTTTATAGCCCGAGAATGTTCACCTAACATCAGCTTTTAAGTTGACCTTGTTGTGTTGTTTGCTCGTCTGAGGCTTGTGTGTGTGTGTTGTATTTCTAGGACGAGACGCTGCTGGCTTCCCTATAGGTTTTTATTTTGGCCTTGTGTGTGTGTGTGGGCACGAACACCATTCAGTGCCTGAGTCAAGCTGTGCAAGCTCTTTTAATCCCACGGCCCGGTGCACGTAGGCTTGATTAGTGGCAGCAGTTATCTATGCAGAAGACAGCCCGCCCTCCTTTAGCATTTGGTCAGGTCTGGGGCACTTGGGGGGGTGTCAAGTCATGAGAAAGGTGAACGAGGAAGGAGAAAGGCAGGGGGGTGCGATGGCGGAGGGATGGCGAGAAGTAGGGAAGAGAAGAGGGCTGGAAGCCTGATTAGTATTCTACAGGAGTATTTCTGCCAGTAGAGCAAATTGATTACTGCACTTTACCTGTATCAGCCTCCACAGCTAAGGATGACAAGGTATGGGAGCATGATATGTGTCTGCGTTCGCCTCCCATCCACAGCAGAATCGGTGGCTTAGTGTTGAGTTTGTTTTTGTTGTTACTCTGTTGGGAACTTTTTTTACTACATTCGCTGGATAGTTTGCTCCGTCCTCTCCGTCTCCTTCTTCATTACAGAGGAATAATAGGCGGGTTGCAGTTGGGTGCTGGCCTTGTCTATGTCTCTCTGTCTGATTTAATAGTCAATGGCTGACTGAAGGAAGACAGACTCATTTCCTGCAAGCCTTGGCCACCGTGCTTGTCTGCATCTAGGCTGACAGTTGCTGTGTTTCTCTTGGTTACAGTAAAGGCACCCCGATCAATTTCGAGGCAACAAAAGTTTAGCGAAATTCAATTTTTATTTGTTTTGCTCGTTGATTGATGATTTTCCAACAACACACAAAAAAAGATGGGTTCAATGATGGTGTTCAGGCTCCTGAGCCCTGCTGGTTTTCCCTCTAGCTAGTCAATCAGGGACTAATAACACCTAGGCTGCCAGGTGAAGGCAATTAATTGCAATTAACCTCTGCTTAGATAAAAAACCCAGCAGTAGTTTGAGTAATGGCAACCAGAATTGACACCCACTGACTCAGACACAATACCTCTGTTCAAATGCCCCTCTACTTTTATCATTGGGGACTGAACCAAGTTGTAAAGGAAGACAGTTTCGTATTTATTTCCTCGGCCCTGAACAGGCCTTCCACTGTGAAATTTGAAATTAAAAAGTCAATTACCCTGATCAGTTCAGCTTGTCAGTTGCAGACACGGCGTCGTCAATAGTCAGTGGCCACTGTGAGGGCTTTTACATTCCCTGCTTGTCTCCCGGGCCTGACCCAAATCATGAGCCCTCCATTTACTGACCGAATGTGACCGTTGGAAGTTGATGAAGCGCGGTCTTAATCTAGTCCACCTGTATTAAAAGGATCCAGTTTGAAAGCAGAAGCGGGTTCATTATTTCAGCATGGTAATCGCCATGTGATACACAGAGATAAATATTTCCTCTGAACCAGCCAAACAACATGAATTGGGTTGCCAAAAAGTAATTTTAGTATTAAAAAAGTATTTTTCTTTTCTTTTCCAAATTCTCTGCCCAATTTACCATGGCTGGTGTTGACTAGGGTTGGGTACCGAAACCCGGTTCCACTATGGACTATGGATATAACCGCTTCTTACTCAACCGGTAGGAATCGGACCGGATTAGAACACAAATTTCGGTTCCTCATTTCAGTTCCACTTAATGTGTCGACTGAAATATTTTCCCTCTGTCGCTCCGAAACGGATGTAAAAATATCACACTTTCTCCGTAGTCTACCGTTAGCTAGCTACCGTAAATGCAGGCTACTTTTAAAATGCCATATTTTCCCTCTGGGCTCACCAAAACGGACGTAAAAGCATATTACGGCTACCACATCTATAAAAGAGCCTTTCTTTGATGTCATTTTTCAGTTTTTCAAGAATCGGTTTAGGAATCGGAATCGTTTTAAAAGTACCGATTCGGCATCGGAATTGTAAAAATCCAAACGGTACCCAACCCTAGTGTTGACTATCCAGAGAGGTGGTTATGTAAGGATCTGGGATAAACCCGATATATGTCTACGGTCATATTTTATAAATCTTTGAGTTCCTGACCAGGGCATCTCGTCCACAAATACTGGACAGATGAAGAGCAGCTCAGACAGGGCCTCACATCTTTCCTTCTGTAGTGCTCCAGTAACCATGCTGTATTTAGTAGGTAGTGCAGCCCCCTGTGTGTTAGCTTTTAAGACTTACTTGCGAGGGGGAGGCTTAAATGTAAGGAGGAGGTCAAGCTAAATAAAGTGGGTCCTGCCCTCATGTCTATACAATATGGATTTATCTCTACTTCAATTGGTGATCTTGGCACACATCAAAAAAGGGACTTTTACCACATAAAGAGGGAGTTTGATGAAAATCTCACACCTTAACTTCCCGCTGTATTTAATCCTTGAAGAAAACTGTGTACATTCTTACACTTTTTTTTTTTTTAAACCATTTTTTCATATCTAACTCCCAAGCCTGGATAAATGTATGATATAAAAAGAACAGTCCTTTATATTGGCAGTATTTTTTGAAGTCCCACTGTAGAACCCCAACAGTAATTATGGGGTCAGTTATCCCATTGTCTTGTAGAGATGGAAATGGCCAAGGACCTTCTTATATCATGCTAGATTCTTGTGGTGTGGGTTTTAAATGGAGCGTTTCAACTGTCTATTATTAGGATTCTATATTACAGTGTTTATGGGATGTACAGTTACTTTTTAAATACTGGACTATATGCAGTAGTCAGCAGTAGAGCTGACTCATACGCTGTTGGATAAGCAGTAAAAACAAAACAGAGGTAGTGTGTCTTAGAGGGTTTATGGCAGCGGTAAAGCTTTATACTTCTGTTTGCAGTAATGTAACAGGTTCTCTCCCAAGTCTTCCTGGCAATAACTCTGATGAGGTTTAGTTGGGTTTATGAACTACTTTAGTGTTGGCTTAAACTGAAATCCAAAGTAGTGTCACCTTTGTGTAACATTGGCAACCTTGTTGCCATTATTATCCCAATGGCCATGTGTATGACACACGTGGTGAGTGTTTACTGTCAGCATATATAAAATATTCACAACTAAATGTATCTTATTTTGGCCCCATGGTACATTTAAAGTTGTCTAGGACTAGGGTTACAACATACCGGGAGTATTTGAGGTGGGAATAAACAGGAATGTATGGGAAATAGCGGGATTAAAATGGAAATATAGGGGTCGTTTGCCCAGGTTGTATTTACCATATCAGAAGCAGACAGAATTCATCAATTTGCCAAATAGATCCATTACTTTGTCAACCACATCAATGGGGAAAGAGCCAACAATGTGCGCTGAGTGCAAACATAGGATTTAAAGTGAACAACTACTTTATAAATACATGTTTTACAATAAAGAATGAATGGAAATATCATTCAAGCTACATCCCACATGGTTACAGCTTGCTAACAGAAAACTAGCAGGTATAAACTGTGTGCTTTGCTTGAAGCTGTTATCTGCTGGTGAACTGAAATATCATACGAATATATAATATAACATGGCTACATGAAAGCAGGTCAGTGAGTGCAGTAGTGTTGGCAGTAGTGTGGGCTCTGCAATTTTAAATGAGCACAATTTTAACCAAAAACAGCCGTAAGACACGCCATTGTGAAAACATTCCCAAGCTTAACTTCCCTTGAAACTTTCCGAAAATGTCTTCCGACCCTTTTTTAAAACTTGTCTAGTACACCTGCTTTAAAAAAAAAAAAAAAAATGCTGCAGTAAACGTCTTTGCCCACTAGAGGATGTATACCCGAACCGAGCCCGTCGGGACCCATCGGGACCCGTCGGGCCGGTATGCGCTCATCTGTTGACATTTCCGAATGCCTTCCTACAAACCTACATGTGTCATTAGTATGAGAAGAAAACGAGATTTTAACTGTGTCGGGCTCGGGTCGGGCTCGGTTACTGCTGTCGGACGCAGGCCGGGCTCGGACAGATCCAGACTCTATTGCCCACAGAGCAGTGATGGAAAGTATTCCATTATAATAACCTCCGGGTTATCTGCGCTTAATAACTGGTTGGAATATGTTTTGTCCAGTGTTGTAGCTTGAAAAGGAATCCTATGAGGCTTGTAAAATTAACTGGAATAGCTGAGGTGGCCTATCTAGAGCTGACACTTGGGTCCTCTCCAGGTTGTGTAACAACTAGGGCTTTGACTCCGAACTTCGCTATTCGAATATAATTCGAATATTTAAAAAAATATATATCGAACGAATATTAGGCAGCCCCTAATATTCGAACCTGTTATGGGCATTGTTTTTTTTGTAAATGTGTTTGCTTGTAAACGTTGTTTTCAATTCAGATTCCGAGGCTTTTTCACGCAAATGTAACTCTCGCTCGGCTGTAGCGTTGCATTCCCCCGACTCATTTCCTGGTTCTCCTTCTCCGTAAACAACGTGAAATCAAGGAGAGGGTTAACTTTTCCTGCTCCAGATTTCAGATTTCAAGTAATTATTTCAAGTAAGTATTTCAAGTCAAAGCCCTAGTCACAACAGGGAGCAGGGTGGTACAAGGTCCTTCGGGGTGGCAGGATGGCAAGCATATTGTTGCTTGTTTTATCCGTTATCAAAAGCCTTGCATTGTGGGGAAGTATGGTCAGCAGCAGATACTCATTCTGTTTCTCTTACACTGTTGCTCTTATGGGGCATATACATAATCCTCCAAGAGTTAGAGTTTAAGGTAATTAATTAGCAGTTTACTTTATCTCTGACACTTATGTATTTGGGGGTAGTTGGATAATAAGGTAGGATAATAGGTACCAATTCCGGTGACACCCTCACTGGATTGCCAACTTGTGTTTAAAGTGCCCATATTATGAAAAAAATCTGTATCTCTGGTGCTTCCACACATATACAAACTTTGAAAAAAACCATCCATGCTGTTTTGAGTGAGATACGGTTTCTGAATGTGTCCTGCCTTCAGTCTCCGGGTGAGCTGGTTAAAATCTGCACGGCTTTCTACGTCACTAGCCGAGACGAGGGGCTTACGGGGCTTACCGTTAGCATGCTAGTGCTAGCATGCTAGCTCGTTCTCAAGGGGAAAACACTGCTACAACACACACAAATTCACCCTAATCTACAAAATAAATTGTATAGAACTACTTCCATGTCCCTGTTCTGCAGGTATTCCACGCAGAGTTGGAAGTGCGCCCTCGTTTAGAAGAAGTCTTCCGGCTAATCCTGCCTTGTACAGGCCGAAGTTGCACAAACACCTAGCTAGCTCATGTAATTCTTACCTAGCTACTGAGCATGTGCGACTGCCAACAAAGATCTTACAGAAGTTGAGAGGTCTCACTCTGTAGCTAAAACAGAGACCTGAACACAGGGTGAAAAGAGGAGCTGCAGCAATGTGCAGTACAACAAAAATATGTTTTTTTTTTTAAATTAAACCATGTAAACCTATTCTGATACAATCTCAAATTACAATTATGAACCTGAAAATGAGCATAATATGGCCACTTTAAAGGTGTGTTTGGTTATTAACCCGGATGCCAAATTAAATTGTGAGACTGTTGTTGTTGGTTGCCCCTGCTATTGGTCTGTGAGCACTGGGTCGGCCATCAGGTCCAGGTTTAGGACTAATCTTAATGAAGTATCCCGTTCATTGGCATGTTGTCGGCTCTGCCCTGCCAACTGGATTGGTGCTGCTTGAGAGATCTTCTTGGAAAAGGTTACACACAGTTGTCATACTTTACAGTTTACAGTTACACTTTAGTGGGCTAATTGTATGTGTGCAATTCATTTAAAAGAGTCCTTTTAAATGTGTAACGTTGGATAGGACTGCATTCTTACTTAAGTAAAATGCAAATGGGGTTTTTAATGATTCTAATGGAATGTCTCTTCACAACCCATTGTACCCTGTACTATTGTTCTCCAACCTCACTCCGAGCAAGCATTAGGATGATTTAAAAAATAGAAAGTAGGTCAATGGGAGCATTATGAAAGGCAAAATGGTAGCAGAGATATGTCCCCTTCTTTTCCTGTCACTTAGACCTCTGTCACACACCGTATTACTCCAAACCATCCCAAATTACTTAGTTAAAAGAGGAAAAGCAGTTCTCTTTTAACCGAAAAAAGGCAGACATCTTGCCGACTCATTGCAATATAGCCTTCTCAGGCCTGATGCCAAGGATATTATGGAAATGATTCATTTAAGGCCAATGTTGTTTAGCTGGTTTTATCCAGCTTTCAGGGCAGCCTGACAGTGGGACATTTGATCTCAATTGCAAAGTGGCCCATTTCCCTCAGACATCACCACTGCAGTCTGTTTCAAGAGCCTAGCTCTGCCTTTTGGCGTGGCGGCCATGGGGCAATCATCTGTTCCTATTTCCAGCACCCGTGTTTACAAATGGAAAATGGAGAGGGAAATGAGCACCATTTTGGACAGGCGATATAAGCAGAAGATTACCTCGGAGCCCAATAGAAATGAACGAGGTATAGATTGATGGCGGCCACGGCTCATTAAGAAAGAATGTGTGTGTTTTAATTGATGCACTAATTCTCAGCCACTCAGGAAATGGCCCTTGGGTGGGTCTTCCAAATGGCACACAAATATTTACTAGGGACACAAACATTTTTGTAAGCACATCCATGCACGCCTGGACATGCAAGGTGAGGGGAGAAGACTGTCCATGTCTCGGATACAGCGCAGTGATATTATCATTGTACTGGCTACTTTGCCTGGGTCTTCTGCCAGTCAGCTGGGCGCTGAACCGCTTAGATGACTCATCAGTGTGCATGAATTCCTCCATGCTCTCGCTCTCTCTCGCTCTCTCTCTCGCTCTCTCTCGCTCTCTCTCTCGCTCTCTCTCGCTCTCTCTCTCTCTCTCTCTCTCTCTCTCTCTCTCTCAACCCCAAGAACTCTTTGTACTGATGAGTACAGATGAAGTTAAAATCCTCCCCCGCACTCCTCATCCAAGGCCAGATGCAGGGCAACAACTTTAGCACTCTGGCCCTATTTCGTCCATGTCTGAAATGTTAGCATTCAGTCATCGCACACTCTTCCTCACATTCAAGTGCTCTGAGTAGGATTTTTTTTCTCCCCAATGGCTCGCCTGTGCTACTTAACACAAGAGGTCTAACTTTTTCCAGCATTCATGTATGACATTTCCGTTATGTGGGGTACATGCACGTTGTTTCTGTGCGTGCACACGGAGGCATGTGTGCTATGCATGACTTGTTTGGTCAATGCATCCTTAGAAGTGGGTCAGAGTGCCCCAGTTCTCATTGTGTGGGCGTACATGTGTCTGCATATTGCATTTCATTGTTATTTTGTCCTGATTGACTTATCTGCAAAAACAACCATTTTCTGGCTCTAGCTCTCCTGCTGTTCGGGAGCATGTTACTCTCTTGTTCACCTCTCTCAAGGTGAACAAGAGCTTTTAATTCAACTTTGCTCCGGTGCAGTCGTTCACTTGTGGAAGTCTTGGAACGACCGCGTTTGGTCAGGTAGCTTATGTTTTGTCTTATTTAATCATGTCAGGCCATATTGAATTTACAAATAGCGGTCACGCCACATGTGTAAGTGAGCTACCCCCGTTGAGTATGTGCAGCAGAGCTGGGCTGCAGATTACATGATATAATAGTGTTTAGGCATCGCCTCTCCTTTTTAAATTCCTTTAACCTTGACTCCCCTTAAATGCAGAGGAGAACACATCTGCCAGGCTGGTGTCAGACATTAGTAATACACACGGCTTGGGCAGCATTGTCACTTTTTATTAACGCCCAGAGCTTCGCATGGACACCAGCTGTTGCATCAAGTGGAAAAAGCCTTGGCGGAATGACTGACCTTGACTTTAACTGCTGCTCCTTTGGCTCTTCCCCTTTTTAATTATTTTGTTTGGTCTCATACATTTTAAATGGCTTAAATGGATTACCATTCCAGACAATGGAGGTCATTCAGGAAGTCACTTTTTTGAGATCAAAAAGGTTGTATGAACAGCCAACATGGCATCATGACTTTGCGTACACGTCACTTTCCTAAAGCCAAATGGCGTGTTATCTGTACGCATTTTGAGCTATCCACGTGTATGTCCACGCTGTAAACATACACACCACGTGGCCTGGTGTGTTATCGCGAGAACGTCACACAACCACCGTCCTTTCATACTACTCACTACGGTGATAATTCACATGTAATGTAGGTCAACGGAGGCCAAACGGCGTTGATAAACACGCTCAAAAGCGAGTATGTGTCTTCATAACACCCAAAAATGGCATACGAATTGGCGTGTCATACATACGCCACTAAATGACATCAGTCTGGAACAGCAAATGTGTTCATGCCTGTGTCAGGCTACATCCACACGCCTACGTTTTTTTTTCTTTTTTTTTTCTTTTTTAAGATAATTTTTTGGGACATTTTAGGTCTTTATTTCCGACAGGGCAGCTTAGACTTGAAAGGGGAGAGAGAGGGGGAATGACATGCAGCAAAGGGCCGCAGGTCGGGGTCAAACCCACAGTCGCTGTGTCAAGGGCTACCCAGGCGCCCAGGTTTTCATTTTTAAGCAGCATTTTGAGACAACAACGATCTCCGTGCACACAAGAGTTTTAGCTCGAGTAGCAGTAACTAATCTCCGTCCATATTAACACGTCTGACAAGACATATCACATGACCATTCACACACACTGGGCATGCGGTGTAAACAGGAAGCAGATTGTCTGACGTTACTCTGCGGTTGAAAGTCACTGATGTATAAGTTGAAAAGGGTTAGCAAAAACTTTGGGGAAAGAACAACAGTGGTGAAAAGTAAGAGCAGGGATTAGCTTGGACCGACGGCGAGGTTGAACTGTTACTGAAAGGTACGTAGCCTACCTAACAGAGAAGACTGACTGGTGTGTGTAGTCGTTTCCGAAGGTCTCCGCTTGTGCTCGTCCAGACCACAGCACAATCCCGGAGTTTTCAAACCGAAACGGGGGCAGCGGTGTTTCCAAATGTCTCCATTTCAGGGCCTCAGAACCGCCGGAGTAGTGTGGTCGCGAGGCGTAAACGTAGCAACAGATTTTAGTTTTCAAACCAAAACGTAGTGGATGTAGCCTAAGTGGGTGGTAATGGATGTAATCGGTGGAGGAAATGAAGGTCACTTATTAAGATCTGATCCATGACATCTGCATCGGTACATTTTTTTTAAATATATATATTTTTTTTAATCTATGTAACTTAGGCAGTAGCTGAGAGTGCAGTGACCTCTCCTGTTCCTGGTGTCTCTTTTAAGTACAAGAGGAGCGAAGCAGAGAGAGAAATAGATGAAGAGCCAGCCAGCCAGGGGTGGGGATGATGAAGCTTTCACCCCTTCCCATCACTTGCCCTCCCTCTCACATGTACGTGGCCGACTGTAGGGGTAAAAATCACTTTAGAATGGTGCCTGCTCTGTCATTGGCTGACATTGTCAAGGATAATGGATAATCGCCACAGAAAGCGTAGAGCAGCTCATTGGTGCTGTGGTGTCCCACATGGAGGGGGTGGGGGGGGGTCAGGCTTTTTGGGTGCCACCACCAATGAGATGACATGTTAACAGATGTGTAAGGTCATTTTCAATGTATACACCAGGGGAGATAATGTAATAGTAATGCACACATCACACATTCTGAGAGAGGAAAGGAGGAGGGCTGCATGCTTTAGGGGCTCAGTACAGAGGACAGCTTTCCCTATATTAAGGTCATTTATTTGTTAACAGAGCTCTGTCACTGAGGAGGACATATTTTTTCTTGCCCTTGCTGTAGCTGGGCTTTTTTGACACCGGCTTTGTCATTACGTGTCTCTCAAGAGCCCGAAGGTGCC
This sequence comes from Sander vitreus, assembly GCF_031162955.1. Classification (NCBI taxonomy): domain Eukaryota; kingdom Metazoa; phylum Chordata; class Actinopteri; order Perciformes; family Percidae; genus Sander; species Sander vitreus. Next base: position 25,713,904 of record NC_135867.1, read on the forward strand.
CACTTTGTTGAAAGAGCTATTTGTACTTTATGTGAGATAGCGAATGCAGTAGCTCTGTTGCATATAAACGTATATAGTGCTGTGTCATCGTGTCCCTGTGCTGGCTTGTCTGCTCTGTGTTGAAGTTTCTTTGGGCAAAAACATAGACAAGGTCAACTGTAATTCCAAAGGTTCACTGCCAGCAGCAGAGAGATTAACAGAATTCCCCATGTTGAAACCTGTGTCAGTGTCCCATTTACATTTTCTTTTCTCACTAACTGTGTGCATATCGCAGCATTTTAGTGACTTTTCCCAGCTAAGTTGGAAGGTAAACATGTACGTGTTTACTGTGCTGATCACACGAGGTGTTACAGGGCATTCTATTAGTATTGCGCTAAGCTCACTGGCGGGAAAATAGCCCTAATCCTGAGCATCTAAGATTAGCATGACAGCAGACGTCAGATGGCCCAGTATGACTAGGTTGGCTTTTGTTGTTGTCAGATTTAGGTCATCAGTTTAAAAATGGCCTTGAACTGTAATTGACGCCGATAGGCCAATCTCAATAAAACGATTATATTCCATACAATGCCTCACCGTCTTCAAAGTCCCAACCTGATTGTTTTCCTACAGCTACTCGGATTGAATTGCGCACTAATCAACTTCAATCCAGCCTCTAATCCCAGCTCATTTTCAAGGTGGCATTAAACGTGCCACCTCGTTGCCCTTACTGTCATGACAACCTGTGGACCTTGGCCACAGCCGTGGATTTGAGCCCGGTTAGAAGCCCGCTGCCTTGTTGCTTTTGGCCCTCGCTACTGCTCTCTGTGAAGTATCGAGGCGAGTGGCGGCGTGGGCTGCCATGGCCTTTTCGTCATAATCAAGGGCGGCTGTCCTGCCGTGTGACCTGCGTTGTCGGTCCACTCAGCGGACACCAAAGGTGAGGACGGCATCGGGAAAGGACACGGGCAGCAGCTGAGGCGAGGTGGAAGCTCTGTATTAATTAACCTTTATGGGACGCGGCCAGGACTGTCGGAGGTGTCCTGTATCCACGGAAACCACTCTGACAGGGTTCAGAGCAGAGGTCTCCCAGGGCAGCGCCGCTGCCACTGTCATGGCAACTGGCACTGTGCTCACCCCCAGTGTCACTGACTCTGCCCTCCTGACAGTGGTCTGGTGTGACAGGTGCACCTGATCCTTAAGCCACCCCTACCCCTCAACACACACACACACACACACACACACACACACACACACACACACAAACTTGACAGTGGAATACAGCCTGTCTGTTAGCTATATCCTTGCTGTGACTGCCTTTGTACTGTACCCGTAAACACGGCTCCACATCACATTGAATCAGTTCGTGTTTTTCTCTTGTGCACCTTTTAGAGAAAAGAGCTGCAAAGATGAATCAAGTAATTGATTAGTTGTCAACTATTAAATTATTCTCAGACTATTTTGATAATCAATTGATCGGTTTGAGTCATTTTTTTATGAAAAAATGATCCGATTCAAGCTTCGTAAATGTGACTAGTTTCTTCTCTCCTCTGTGACAGTCAACTGAATATCTTTGAGTTGTGGACAAATATAGACATGTGAGGACGTCATCTTGGGCTTTGGGAATCACTAATCGGCATTTTTCACCACATTCTGACATAAAGACCCAACAATCGACACTGAAAATAATCGTTGCATTGTTGCAGTTGCAGCCCTCGTCTCTGATTTAAAAACAATTAAACCTACAAAGAGCTAAGCTTTTTGTAGGTTTACGCTGGCCAAGTGTTAATAAACACAATGCAGTGGTGAGGCTGGGTAGCCACCTGACCTGTTTTCACTTAATCTATGTAAGCGTATGCATGCACATACATGTCTGTATGTCTTCATGCTTGTGTCTAGGCATGAATGCTTAAATGCTTACTTGTGTGCATGTGGGTGAGTGAGTGGGTGGGTGGCTCCTGCTTTGTGTAGACCGAGGGTTGCGTCGTGTGAGACGCTGCTCAAGTGCGTAAGGAGCAGGAGGTGGTGGTGGGGGGGGGGATAATCCACTGAAATGACAAGCTGCATAAGAAATTATTCACAGCTCTCACAAGGCCCTTCACTTTTGAAAGACATCGCTGCGAGGGGCTTACAGCTCAAGACCTGAATGTTTTCAAGGTAGTGGGCTTGAATTTTCAATTTGGATCCAATCAGGCCTAATCTACATTTGTCGTCTGTTCGGTGGCTGTGAGGGGAGAGTGCAGAGAGGAGAAGGAGCTGTGTGCAGTCAGTCTGAAATGTTGCTAAGTAACAGAGATGGCAGACAAGGTGGTGAAATGAATGTGATATAGTGCTGTGCAAATCCCTGCTTCTCACACAGTTTCTCCTCTTTTTCTCCACCCAACCATCTCTCCCTGCCTGCCTGCCTCCCTCCCTGCCTCTTTTCTCTCTCACTCCCATAGGTCCCCAATGTGAGATCTGCAAAGCTGAGAAGGCGCCACTGACAGAACCACAGCCAGGCCTTAGGACAGACATCCCAAACATCCACAGCCACGGAATGTGTCAACATCTTTGTGGTAAAATCCCGCTGACTCCTCGCTTGCTCCTCACATAAGCTTGGAGCTGGGCCTTCTGGAATCCTACAGTCTTTAAAGGCATACAACAATGCCTGGGAGGCCCACCTGCCCCAGATTGCCTCCAACCATGGTTGCAGTTTCACCACAGTGCTGACTGCCCACTACCGAAAGGGATCATATCTGGTCAGTGCATCCTTCGGCCCCCCTGCAGACTCACTCTGTGCAATTGCCTGCCTTCTTTTTGGTATTTAGGAAGTGCATGCCACTGTCAACCAGATGACGTAGTGGACATTTGTTTCCCAGTAGCAGTGCTGAACCATACGAGGGGATCCTAGTATTGAACATGACTCATGGGGAGGAGCCTGGCCCTGAGACACACAAGGATTCAGCTGTTCTAACTTATCTGGAAGGTTTACTGATGCATCCAGTGGTAGCCGGGCCTGGGGCCACGGCAAGCGGGAGGTCTGAGGCTGCCCACAGCAACCAGGAGCAGGCTGACAAGGTGTGCGGGCCTTTCCAACTGCCCAACCATGGCCCCGCAGCTCCCAAGGGTGGAACAAACGGGCCCACACTAGGTTCTTCGCAGCACCTGAAGAAGGCCCGCCTACTGCGCTCTGGAGCCTGGAATGATCCAGGGAACCAGCGGATGAGTTCACCCCCAATGGAGCTGAATGGCCAAGGGGGAAGCCTGCAAAATGGAGCACTAGAGGGATCTCCTCACGCTGGGGAGAGTACTCTGCTGGCTTCCCTGCTTCAGTCATTCAGCTCACGGCTTCAGAGTGTGGCAATGTCTCAGCACTCTAATAAACCCCCCAGTGAGTGTTCTTCTCCCTCCAAGGCACCACCTGCAGACAAAGAGCCACTTCCTGTGTACGGGACAGCCTCAAGCCGTTTGAAGGGCCTAATGAGGAAGAGCAAGCTTCAAAATCACAGCAACACACCTTACAGTCGCCGGGGACACAGTCAGGACAGACCCCCAGAATCACCTCGGTCAGCACACAGTGCCACGCCTCCCGCTGCCCCTGCTACAGCTGAATCGGTGTCCTGTGCGGAGCGTCTGAAGGCGGTGGCCAACATGGTGAAAATCCGTTCTAGTCCGGCACCTTCACCCAAGCCCAGTGTGGCCTGCAGTCAACTGGCCCTGCTGCTGTCCAGTGAAGCCCATCTCCAGCAGTACTCCAGAGAGCATGCACTCAAAGCCCAGCTCTCCGGGAGATCTGCCAGCGAGAGACTAGCTGCCATGGCAAACCAGCAGCATGGTCCGGACAAAAGGCCACCTAGTGTGGGAGGGAATCTGCCTGGAGGCCCAGACACACTAAGCTCCTTAACAACCCAAAATGGAATGATGACAACAACAACCACAGTAACAACAACACTCCCTCGAACGGCCCTGTCCAGTCCACAGAGCCCCTCTCTGCTGCGTGGCCATAGCCAAAGCTCCCCACCCACCCCCCCCACATGCTCCAAACCCCACTCACAGCCACCCCCCCAGGGAGAAGCGAGGCGTTGACTCACGTCCAACCCGTCCCCCCCAGACATGCAGCAGCTTGTTGCTGCTGCTACTCAACAACCACAACAACCAGAAGCAGTTGACCAAGAATGGGCACCTGGAGGACAGCTGTGGCATTCTGCCGCCAAGCGGCTCCTCTTCAGTCACATCGGACAGCGAGTGCTCCATCCAGGAGAGGAGTCTGGCCAAGGACAGCAGTGATGCAGAGAGTTCCTACTGGAGTTGCTCTCCCATTGACCTCTCCATAAGAAGCCGGGCCAGTACACAAGACACAGGGCCCAAAACGTCCACCCCCTCTTCCTCCTTCTCCTCTTTCTCCTCTTCTACCTCTACCCTGTCTTCTTCCACCACAGTGTTTTCCTCCACCCCAGTTGCGTTCTCTCCTCAAGCTTCTGCTCAACCCTCGACCACCGCCTTTTCACCAAGCTCTACTGTTGTCTCCTCTGCTATTTCTACTTCTTCCTCCTCCTCTATCTCTACCTCCTCCCTGGACAAACTAACAGAATCTTTAATAAAAAAGTGGAAGCCAGAGCCATCAGGATCAAATGTGTGCAAGAACAAGGAGCCTGAAGTGAGCCCCGACCGAAAATCACACTCTAAGGTCACACTTATGCAGCTTCTTCTTGAGCGCAGAAATAATGAGATGGTCAATAAAAGCATAGGTAACCAGGATTTGCCACTTGATATAACTATGGCCACCATGTCTCGAGACCAACCAAAGGGACTCGTGCCCTGGGAGGAGACCAGGACAGAAAGCCCCACAGATAGACCTGTAGCCCCAGCCCAGCCCCTCTACTCGCTTAGTCGTGACCCCAGTGGTGCGCTATCCCCGTACTCCTACTCCTCCCCCCATGTCCAGTCCAGCCCATTGGATTTGTGTAAGTCTAAAGCCTTCCCTGCTGAGAAGGCTTCAGAGCCTGCCTTCAGTGCCAGTAAACTGTTACAAAATCTGGCTCAGTGTGGCACAGCTTCTTCCTCCCCACCCATCCCATCCAGCAAAGGGCTGGGTCAGGAGCTTGATGCCAGTAGGCCCCTTGCCCTATTGGAAAGGCTCAATGCTCCAATCCACAGGACCACCACCACTCCACTCTCTGACAGACCCTCCGGCAGTGGCACACCTTTCAGTCAGAAGGAAGCTTCTCCTTCATCACAGATTGAGAACCTTCTGGAGAGGCGCACTGTGCTGCAGCTCCTTCTAGGAACCGGCTCGGCTACTGCTACAGTCAGCCGCAAAGATAGGCCCAGTGGCAGTGGCAGGAGGAGTGTGGAGGTTGCAGGGGGGTGCTATGACAAGAGCCCCGGTGCCTCCACCATCTGTGACAGCTCCAATGGGCCCCCATTGGACGTAAAGGTCAAAACTGAGCTCACGGAGGAGGTGGGTCAGTCCTCGGCCGTGTCTGAGGACTCGAGTGGCAGAAAGAGACATAGTGGCTATGAGAAGAATAGCCCACTCTCAGATTCTCAGCAGGACTTAAAAACAGAACCACGGCCTGCGGAGGTCATAGCAAAATATGGCCTCCTCAGCCAGCTGCTTAAACAACAGACTGCTACCTACTATACCAGTTCTGCTATGCAGGCTGAGTCCCAGCCCAGACAGGTTAAAGAGGAACAGAGGGAGTATCCAAGCCCCAGTCCTAAGAAGAGACGCCTCTGCTCTGATCGGACTGACAGTTTGCATAATACCAGCTCTCCAAGAGCAGTGGACAGTGGCGACATGAACATTTTTGCATCTTCTGCCGTTCAGGAAGAGCCTGAACGGCAGAGGAATGTGAAGGAAGAGGAGGCTCCGCCAAGGAGCCCACCGAGTGAAACCCTCACCAGAGAGAGTCGGGGCTTCAATGTGCTCAAGCAGCTGCTGCTCTCTGACAACTGCCTGAAGGAGCTGTCCCAGCAGCCCCGGGGGACGCCCAGTCCTTCCGTCCTGCAGGCCAACGGCAAGGCCAACGGCAGCGTTCTCAGTCAGCCTGCCCATAATCACAGCTTCCTCCACCTGCCCGGCTGGCAACCCCATGGTTCCCTAAACTCAGGGCTTCCGGGTAATCTCAGACCACTGCCCACCCCTCCTGCAGGTGACAGCCCCTGGAGTCGCCACCCAGCTCCGTGGCCAGTCACTCAAAAACGGGACCCCCCTACTCTGGTCAAACAGGAGCCCGAGAGCCCTGTGAGATGGAGTAGTCAGGAGAATGAGGAGGAGGAGGGCTGTGACTCAAACCTGGACTCTCCACGGCTCTCGCGCTCCAACCCCATCCTGTATTACATGTTGCAGAAGGGCAGCATTCAGCTGAGAAAGGAGGTGCGGGAGCAGGCAGAGGGAACCCAGTCTGTGGTCAGAGTTAAAGAAGAGCCAATCAGTGACATGCATGCTTATGAACACAGTCTGAGCTCCATTCCGCAATCACCGAAAAACAATGACAAGCACAGCCATGAGAGCCAGGGGCTGAGCCATTCGTATGAGTAGAAGTTGTATCAACTATGGAAAAATACAAAGTGGAATCACATTCATTGACTCCCCTCCTCCCCCCCCCCCCCCCTTTTTTTTTTTTTAATGACTTGCCAAATTGGTTTGATGGGACAAATAACAAATAATGCAACATTTGTTTTATTATTATTATTGTTGTGGAATAGAGCAAGTTCATATTCAAATGCATACTTGCATTGGTTTCTCAATTTGAAATAGTGAGGTCATGGATTGGTACAAAACAGATTGATTCAACCAAAACCACACAACTGTCACAAATGTAACCTTTCCCATCAGTGATTATCACGCACTACATATTTAATTTAGTTAACGACGAAGTCCTCCTTTACAATTTGGTCTTACACTTATTATTTGTATCTGAATTGTGCACATATCACTATTCCATGTCCCCTTTGTTGCCTGCCATAAAACATTTAGAGAGAACATTTCAGGCAACATTTATTATTGATGACTCCAAAAATGTTAGCGCTCAGTTCAGTGGACATTTATTTATTTTTCTCCATCAGAACATTTTCAGATAGACAGAGTCCCATCAATTTTAGATAAGATTCCCAAAAAAAAAAGTCATTCTAGGGCAGACACGGCGGTCTATTACAACAATGTACATGATAAATGTATTCAAAGGAGGACCTGGGAAGAAAAAAAACAATATTCGCACTGCAATAGCTTCAGTGAGGATCCTACCATGATGAATGCTTTGTCTTGCTTTTCCTCAAGATTCACAGAGTGGGATAACAACCAATGGAGGGAGAATATATCAATGGAGGTTTGAATAGTCACAAGTCATTGAGTTATGCTTTTATTTGGATTGAACTTTTAAAGGCAATATTCGACAGTGCAAATTCAGGGGTGATGTGTTTTTGCGGATTGTGCCGTTTTGAGCAGATGGGTCAACAGTGCGTGCGCGGTGCGTACAGTTGAGCAACTGTGTGCAAACAGGTTTCTAGAGCAACAGTTAAAAGGCTGCAGTGTCTGAGAAACTTATCTTACCATCCTGGGTAAACTCGCACCACTTTTCTTCATGCACACAAAAGTGTGAAGTGTGAAGCACATGGCTTTTTCTCTGTCTGTTGTTTTTCATTTCATATAAAGGAGCACCTTGAGTTTGCACTACCGAAGCTGAGTCCTTGGTGTCCTTTTCGGAATAATTTAATGGCATGTAATACAAAAAGAAATGTCAGTGTTATCTGTTGAGAATTTGACAGTTTGTGATTCTTATTTTTCTTCATAATTTCTTAACTGTTGTGGTTTATGGACATCTTTCATTTTTGTTGCAGTCTCTTAACTCATAAAATGTCAAAAAGAATTGCATGATAATTAAGAGGAGACCACAGGTACATCTTTGCTTTCAAAGCAGCTGGAAATGTGTACCTGCCCCCCCCTCCCCAATAATCACCAAGACGTGTTGGTGTCTTGAGGGATATTTGGTATCTAGCTCCTTTTTCATTTTGATTGTACGGTATTCTCTTCAGTTAACGTCACACACTGCTTTATCCATTTAGTCTTGTGATCTTTTTAATACATATACCTAATGAAGTACGTCTCTTTGATTATTAATACATTTTCACAATGGTTAAATATATTTGTGTAAATAGTACTTTCAGTATGAAAGATGACTATTTTGTAATGTTTAAGAAAAGATATGACCCCTAGTTTTTAATGCCCTGATATGTAAATATGAATTATATGCGTACAAGTGTACATACAACGGCAGAGGATGCTATGCCCATCTTTTTTTTTTCGGTTGGTTTGTTCTTTGCATGTGTCTCTATGTGGTAAATGATAATCTATCCTGCGCTGTGTTGTGTAATAATGTCTGACTCTCCTCACTGCTGCCTGTTGCATGCAGACGCATGGGAACTACCTGTGTATCCCTACTGGTGATGGGGGAAAATGTCAAGTCTTAAAATAGGTCTTTTTTTATCACAGAGAGAGAGAGAGAGAGAGAGAGAGAGGTTCGTTAAGAATATGAACAGTCCTTAAATAACCACAGACCGTCGAGCAAGTTGATTTAAAAGATGTGTGAAAAATAAACGTGCATTGAATATTTTTTTTTGTGATTTTTCTTTTCTGTTACTGGTTAACAAGGCTCTGTGAAAGAGCTCGGGGCTATAGTGGTGGGCGGGGGGGCGGGCGGGGGGGATTGACGTACAATCATAGATCTGCATTGTGCATTTAAGAAATACATTTGTAGCAGCAAATATAAAACAAAAAAAAAACAAAAAAGATGTTTCATTTTTTCATGTGAAGATCTGAAACATTATTTCATTTTTTTTTTTTTTATGTTTTCATTTTTGGTGTTCATTTGCACTGATATCTCAAAAATAAAGTACTAAAATGCATGACCTAGTATGAATGTGTTTCTCTTTTTCTAGTTTGCCATTCAGAAGTGTTTTTCTTTCTTTTTTTTCTATGCACAAATTGGTGATGTGGACATGTATATTAGATATTATAAGATGTCGTCTGGGAAAGCTCTAGTCTTTCAAGGGCCGTCATAAAACACATATTTCTCTACACTATTTTAAACAATACATGTGGTCACTTTTACTGTTAAATCAGGACAGACTTATTTTTTAAGAGCGATCGAATACATGTACTGAACAGGTTTTTTTCCTGGCTCAGAATGGGCCTTTTGGGGGGGGGGTCCGCGTACTGCTGACAAAAGACTCTTTCCTTTTTTGACAGAAGTCCATGCATTTTCCTGTTATTTCTGACAATTTCATGAACAGAAATATATATTAGGCTTGAGAAAATGACACCCCAATTAACAAAACTGGTTCAGAAAAATAACGTATTCATATTTTTTCAAAATTCACCGGGAGAGTCCGGTACAGCTGGGATCGCAACTGAGATCAGCACTCACATTCAAGTTCATGTTCTGCTTGTTTAACGCTTGTTTGGGAAATTCTTAAACACATTAAGAGAGGATTTGAATTGCTATATCTATTCTCAACTCTCACCATTTTGGGGCTTTGGGGCTGGCTAAAACCTCTTTTGGGGGGTGCGCCAAAAATCCGTCCATGCAGGAAAAACCCGGATTGACACGGTGAACAATAATGTTTAGAAATGTGGTGATTAGACCCCATTGTGACGTTGGCCCCCCTGATGAAGTCTAGACACTGGTGTGGTGGTGAAGGGATGCTGAACATCTGGATGGATGAGATGTGGAGCAGGGCTTCTGATGAGCTCAATGGAAGAAACCCCTAGCACAAAGTAAAGCAACCGATAGGGATATTCTGGCACCATACATCCTAATATCTGTCCTGCCTCACAATAAAGAATAGTATTATTTGATAAGGACATCAAAGCCAAACGGCACTTTGTGAAATCAAAGGATCTTAAAGCAGAGTGAGAGGATGTCCTGTATTTGCGTTGAAACCTGTGCTTCTGAGTTGGCTGCAGTTCACTGCAGTGCTGAGTCTTAACAAAGACAGGAAAGACACTGAAAGGAGGGAGCACACACGCAGGTCACCAGATGTACACTGAATGTCCCACGGATGCGCCTTACAAAATGGAACATCTTCTATTTCGAACCCCAAATATGACCTCATTGCGCAGTTAATACAAAACCTTAATTCTTGTTGTGTGCGGTGGAGAAAGTTGTCCAATTTTGTGATCATTCCCTTGGCATGAGAAAAGCAGCCCGTAGCGTGAGACTTCCTAAAAGGTGAAGATGAGTTCAAGCTAAACTCCCTCTCCCCCCATCCCCTTGCACTGTGCGTTTGAATTTGGAGTCCAGTGAGCGAACAGACGGCTTTTTGTCTGCAGTGCACTTTCAAAATCGCGGCGCAGCTCCTCAGCCCTGACTTCTCCTTTTATTTAATAGTCCCCATGACTGACTGCACTCTCTTTAAACTCTAAGTAACCTTTCCCCTCGGTGAACTTCTCCATTTTCAAGATTGTTATCAAGGCTGAACCACCAGTAACCCTTTGATTTGCTGCGATAGCTGAAGCAGCGGCAAACATAAAGTCGCGAGTTGAAGCTGAGGTCAAGGTGTGAAAACTTGACAATCGGCAGTTTGTCTGTAGCTTCTCGCTTTGATTTCCTGAACTCAGCATGAGGCCCAAAGGATGTGAATGCTGCACACCAGGCCCTCAATGACTCAACTATAGAGGCCAAGGACTCGGAAGTCCCACAACAGGCTTTTTCATAGTCATGAGGTCTCCAAAAACAATTTCCTGGCATTACAGATGCTCCTTCTCTGACAAACAACTTAATGGCTGCACGGGGCTTTAGCTACATGGGGAACACACGAGCTGTTTGAAACACCAGCTACTCTTGTGCATAGATTGGAGTGGAAATGAGATACTTACTGATAGATAGGTGCTTTGTTTATTCACATGGAGGCCACACAGAGCTAACACTTGTCACTAGTTGTCATGGTGATTGGTGTGATAAATATGCTCACAGATGTTCAATCACCCTCTCCTCATACAAGTGTTTGAACTTTGAGCACATGGTTTGACCTCCCATGTTATGTAAATACACACACACACACACACACACACACACACACACAATACTCTGTTACAAGTAAAAGTCCTGCATTAAAAAGGTTCTTAAGTAAAAGTATGTAAGTATCTTCTGTAAAATGTACTCAAAGTATTAAAAGTAAAAGAACTCGATACAAAAAACTCCATTTTAGAAACTGGAAACGAACCAAACAGTTCTGTCAATCAACTAAAAAATGTTAATGGTCTAATCATTTCAGCTGGACTTATAGGCTGAAATTATTTTATTTATAATAAAACATCAGATTTTTATAAACTACATGTGTTTTGTGTGCAAAACTGTTAATGTGTAAAGTAGCTAGTAACTAAAGCTGTAACAGATGAATGTAGTGGAGTAAAAAGTCCAATATTTCTCTCTGAAATGTAGCAGAGTAGAAGTAGAAAGTGGCATGAAAAGAAAAGACTCAAGTAAAGTACAAGTAGCTCAACATTTGTACTTAAGTACATTACTCAAGTAAATGTACTAGTGCAGTGCATGCATGAGAGCAGCGCCTCAAGTCAGACAACAATGAAGAGGTTAGAGCAAACACCTGGGGAAACTCCCACTCTGAGAAAAGGAGGTCATATTGGTTTATTTTGTCAACCTTCTACTGGTTCCCCCAGTGGGGCCTTTGCTTTTGAAGATGTACCTCTTTGTGAAGTCTGTTCCTTAACCCCCCCCGGGGTCGCAACCTTTCTGCCCCCCCCCTCCTTGCCCTGACCTGGCTGATCCTGTTTCCCGGGACAGGATCAACTGTTGGCCTGCAGCTGTGGCACCCCCCATCCCCCCTCCCTCTCCACACTCTCACACACACACAAACAAACCACACAACACCAACCACCGACCTTCCTCCCCCCTTCCCCCTCCAGAATTACATTCAGCCCATTCTTCTGACATTTAGTGTAAATATGACATGAAGTGGCAGCATGGCTGAAGTCCTTTCTTTTCCTTAATGCATGATAGCCTCTTGACTCTTGCTGCTTCCCATGGCCTTCTAGTCTACACACATGTCATAATAACTGATTAGTCATAATAAATGACTAATAGTGAGCCATAGTGAGGCAAAGCGCCCCCATCCCTACCCCGTGGGACTTTTATAAAAAAATATGTCCAGTAGTGAATGGAGAGAGACAGATACTGTTTGATCCTGTTTGAATTGAGCCATGGACATGTTATGTTTGTCAGTTTAAAGCAGGGGTGTGTTCACTCCTTTCACTAAGGGCCGCACTGGAAAATAAGAAGCACACCCAGGGCCAGACATAGTTAGGTTATTCACATTGAAAATGTCAAACTTTTTTTTTTTTTTTTTTTTTTTTTTAAGATTATTTTTTGGGCTTTTCCGCCTTTAATTGATAGGACAGCTAGGTGAGAAAGGGGAGAGAGAGAGAGGGGGGAAGACATGCAGGAAATCGTCACAGGTCTGACTCGAACCCTGGACCGCTGCGTTGAGGCATAAGCCTCTCAGTATATGTGAGTCAAAAAATGTTTTACTGTACTTTAGCATATCTTATATAGTCTTACAGCTTGGTCGACATAAAGCCCCCCAAAAAGTAACTTAGTTATCAAAGAAAAAAAGCGACAAAATCGTAGGAAAAAACATAGGGAAAAGTGGCAAAACCTTTGAACAACAGCGTCGGCAAAAGTGACAGAAACTTCATAAAAAGCGTCAAATAGCGAAAACGAGGTGGGCCAAAATTGATTTTGGACCCTAAATTGATATGCGGGCCGGCTCAAAATCTGCGAGGGGCCGGGTTTTGACACGTGGTTTAAAGGATCATTTTGCAAGTGAAGAAAGTCACAGTTTGTCGTAGGTTTGTCGTTGTAGTCTACCACTCAGTTTGGTGTGAAACCACTCAGTGAACTACACATCTCTTCGTCTCGCACAATGTACGTCACAACCAGAGTTCAAAATTAACTTTTGCGTCCACCAGCCAAATGGCTAGTGAATGTTCAAATTTTACCAGCCACTCAATAGAAAACCATTGTATTTTTGGCTACCAGCCAATTTCGTATTTTACCAGCATTTGGCTGATAGATAGTGCTTATTTTGAACCCTGGTCACAACGTGCTTGCTGCTTGGCTTCCTCGATAGCTAGCTTAGTTAGCTACGTTCCACAACACATGTTACGTTAGCTTAATTGATGTGTTTTATCCAGCGTCTTTTTCCCACCCAAGAAGCGAAAGAAGGAGCAAGACGTCCCCTCGTGTGAGTAACGTTACATCCCGGTACGAAGCACTAATGGCGCGTTCATGTCACCTCGGAATGACAGGGACCGCCCCCGTGATTACGTTGTTTTTCCGACTACCAGCGTTCACATGGTTAGGATGGTCAGGATGCGTGTTCTTCTTCTTCTGTTATATTGGCGTTTGGCATAACAACTTGTTGCATGACTGCCACCAACTGTTGGGCGTAGCCCAGAGCATCAGGTGCGTGAAAACATGGAGGCCACAATAACTTGCTCCTGTTTTCTTATACGAGCATACAAACAGCACATCGTCAAGTGTTTGTGTTATCTGCAGGACAACGAACGGGAAAGGACACGGATAAGGTGTGTTTTTTTTTTTTTTTATATATATACATAGGCCTATTTATGAATAATTTTAAACATGTTATGTCTGTGTATGTTTCTCAGCAGAGGCGTTTGTCCACAATAAATAAGTTTATTGTCACTGAAATATGTTCAGTGAACCAAATTCGCCTCCATCAAACGTCAGTTGTCAACAACGCGTCACCAACTGGGAAACTCGGTTAGCAAAATCTGGCCCGAGTTTCCCACCTCTGATTCCCACAGGAGGGGACGTGAATGATGACGTCTTCACTCGGAAAAACGTTTTTCCGATGTCCATGAACGCACAGACAGACATCGTAGCTTCAGCGAGACGTCACCGTTGCGACTTTGGGGCGAGTAGTCTTTCTAATTACGCATTTTCACAGTCTTGTCAACAGTTGTTGACAAGAAAAAGTTGACTAGGGCGATTTTGTAGTGGAAAAAAAGAAGCTGGCAGCGCAGAGAGCTGGTGTGGTATAACAACAGCTACTGCTACAGTATCCTAGCTAGAGCGCTATGTGGAGCGGTGCTAACGTTGGATAAAACAAAGCGGTGGAGCGAGCTAGAAAAAGAACAGAGAGAGAGAGTGGTGCTGCTAACGTTATTATATTCCATATAACTCGCTGTGCTCCGACTCCCATGTTTTCTTGTTGTTATGGAAACGACAGGTCTGGCTGCTTTCTTTCAGAAAAGTTGAATTTTTTTCAACTTCAAAAAGACACCCCGAGCTACAAAAAACAAGTTGGTGGTGGTTCAAAAAGACGCTAAGTGTGAACATAGCATTACTTAACTTAACCTGTGACCCCATTAGATGTAAAGTACAAGAGTAAAGTGCAAGAATTTACAGTGTTTTTTAAATGAATTGCTCAGATCAATAAGAGCTATTTTGTAAAGCTTCCCTATTGGTGGCCATGTGCAGGCATGTACAGTAAACAGACCCAATGTAATATTCATGATGAGAGAGAGTCCCTGTGGTCCACAGTGCCGTCTGTCAGCTTGAGGGATCTTGGCTGACACTAGAAGAACATGGATGATATTTGCCATGTCAGATAAGCACAAGGGTAAATGTTTTACAAACTGGCTGGGGAGAACTAGCAATGTCAGTCTCCCGTCTGCTTGTCTTCTACCTTTGCAGCCCTGCTCAGAAGTGGAAGCCTTCTCTTGGTAAGTCTTTCACTGAAAATTAGGCCTTATGTTCCCACAACCCTATGTTCCCACATTTCTAAGATCTTTCTTAAAAGTAGGCCCTATGTTAGGGTTACATTCCATCTGTAGTCCATTGCTACTGGATAATAGGTTGGGTGTAATTGGCTACCAAATTGGGAGAAATGTCTTCACCCTGACAATAACTTTGGACCTAGAGAAAGCAATGATAACAGTCATCTCTTACCAAATTCAAACTCTCAAACATCTTAATCAGGAAATGTATTTACCACTAATTTCCTGTATGGCTCATCACAAACTCTGACACTTCAGTTGATCTGCAGGGTCATGAACTTTCCAAGTAAACATTTCTCAAAATCCCCGGTAGAATGACAAAGGGCACTTCAGTGTCCACCAGTCTGGCTAAGAGCAGCTTGGGATGTGAACTTTGCGCTGCAGGGGCTTAGGGCCATTTAGAACCAAGCATGCCAAATTGAACTCTTTTGAGTTTGTGCTCTGATGTTCCAAGTCATACAGAAAAAATAATAATCAAGCTGCATCTGGCATTCAGAGGGGATTTTGCTACATCTCAAAAAGATTGTAAAGAGCACTTAACCAAATTTGAGCCATCACATTGTAAGATAAAGTATGAGGAGGGAACAGAAATATGTTTTATTATATGTCGTAATGCTACAGCAGTATAAAAGCTCCAAATCATAATCACAGTCTGTGTCATCTAACTGTTGGCATTGCTCACATTTGGTTTGGTGACTGAGTTTTTAGCCATGCTAGCAGTGTGGCTCTATGGAGATTGATCCACTACTTTGGCCCAGACTAAAATATCTCGACCTATTGTATGGATTGCTATGAAATTTGGCAATGATCTAATGATGTTTCCCTCAGAATGACAACTTTAACTCTAGCACCATCATCAGGTCCAAATTTCAATTTCTCCTCTGGTTTATGACCAAAAACTGCAAAACAAACTTACACTCCCATCAGCCTCAGCTCTACTTTGTGTTTATTGTGCTAATTAGCTAATGTTAGCATGCCAACATGCTAAACTAAGATGACGAACATGCTTAACATTTTACCTGCTGAACATCAGCATGTTAGCATTGTCATAATGGGAGCATATTGCCATGCTTTCGTTAGCATTTAGCTAATAGCACCACTGTATAGCCTCACAGAGCCAATAGCGTGGCTCTAGACTGAGAAGAAATGAGATGTCTATGTATTTTACTCTTGAAATTATTAAATGTGATTTTGTTTTACATTTCAAAGGATGCAGGATCTACAATTGAGTGACTATAGATTACATTGATTTCAACTATATTTGTACTCAGCACAGGTGAGTATAAAAAAACATGATACGAAGCAGGTAAGGTAAGGATCATGGAACTGTGTTCTCCCTTTATCTTCAACACTGGTCATTTTCTTCAATTTAAATGGACAGATTCTGGTTTGGGGCATTAACTTGGCTTTTTTATTTATTTTTTAAAATCATAATGAATATGAAATGTAGTATATTACCGAAGGAGACTGACTAGTGGAAATGGACAATGTCTGCCATAATAAGAATAAGAAACCTAGAAAATGGCTGAAATCCTGACAAATAAAGATCTTGTCAGGATGCCCTACATCCAGCCACGGCAGGGCTTAACTACTTCATCCTTTACACTGTCATAAAATCAATGCTCATATTGCACTCTGAGGAGAAAAAACAGCCAAGGAAAAGGACACAATCAGTGTTGTTCATAATGAAATTAACTTTGTATGATTGCTGCCATGATTGCTTCCAACACACCACATTGATATGTGTTCACTGCCTATAACCTCACGCTGCGCTGTGATGCCTCTCTCGGGTATCCGCCGCGTTCATATCTTCTGTATCACATATTAACATCTATGATAGACGTCCGTGTCTGCATTTGATATTAAATATGAGGATCAGCTGCAAAAATCTCTGCGTGGCACTGTAATTTCCCTCGACTGCAAAACACACACTGAGGCTTATCTCGCTTATATGAAGACTAAGACCGCATATATGGTCCCATGCTTTAGTCTGGAGGAAGAAGAAGAAAAAAAAAGGCTTCTAGATGACATATCAGTTTTTATAATAATAATTCATTTTATTTATATAGCGCTTTACATAGTACTCAAAGACACTTTACAGTAAAACCAGCATATATAGCACATTAAAAACAGATGAGCAATAAAACCGACACATAAAACAAGCATATTAAAAGCAATTAAAAACAATAAAACCAGTAACTATGAGGTGAGAAGACTATTGTATGTGGAAAGCTAATCTGAAGGTGTGTTTTGATTATTATTATTATTATTATTATTATCATTATTATTATTATATATAGATTTGACTGGGGTTTTTTTCAGGAAAGCAATTTGCTGGTTCTAATCCATGTGTATCTACTTAATGTTGTAGTTTCCTATGCATGAACAAACCCTTATATTAGAGAGTATGACATTGAAATGATATGTAATTGGATAACCAGTATTAAGATTTACCAATTAAGCAGTTGCCCTCTCTGTGCCTTTAAATTGGGGAAAGATAATGGGTTTCAGTATGCTTGGACAAAACTGCCTGTTTCAAGAAGAGATCCTAACAATTTTATCAAATTTCATAATGACCTTGCCAACTCATTTTGAACGTAAAGCCTTTATGTGATAGACTACACTCGTAAAAATGACCACAACCCAATTCCTTATACTGACCAGCACAATGGTCTGCTGCTCCAGAGCGGGTGGATGATAATGGACTCTGCTTTGTCAGCCAGATTCAGAGCCACATAATTGCCGCAAGGCCTTAGTTAATAAAAAAAAAAGAAAAGACAAATCGCTTTAGTCACAATAACTCTACAGTATCCATCTGCAGCCTTGGAGTCTCTAACAGGACAGTGAGTGAAACCTGCTCATTCTTTTTCAGGATTCCAGGATCCCAGGAATGCTGACACCAAAGTAAAATACTCATAGTTAAAGCTATAGTGCGTAATTTCTGCCGCACCCATGAGGAAGTCTAGGTACTAGTACTAGTGCTAGTCTAATGACAACAGAACTGTCGGCACGTCCACATGATACAAGCCTTCCGTGACCGCGCTCTGCCCCACCCCTCCTCCACGCAGCTGCTAGTAGCCAAGGAGGACACGGAGGATTAAAAAAACATGATGGACTCTTCAGAAGAGGTCATTATCTTCACTCGAGTTTCTGCGCACAATCTTCTGAACATAGCCATACTGAGAAATACAGAGAAGGGGCGCCTGGGTAGCTCACATGGTAGAGCATGTGCCAATATACAGAGGCTTACTCGTCAACACAGTGGCTGCAGGTTCAACTCCAACCTGTGGCCCTTTGCTGCATGTCATTCCCCCTCTCTCCTTTCATGTCTTAGGCTGTCCTACAGACCTTATTCACAGCAGACATGTTGACATGTCATAGTAGGAAAAGCACAGGTGTATTCAAAACCATTAATGGTGGCTGCATTCCACTTAGGAGAGGCCCTGGTATTGTACATGCTGACTCTGAAATAGCTTACTGGGACACTTGATGGAATGGAGCCATCGTTAAGGTTATCAATTTCAGCTGTGCTTTTCCTACTATGACAAGTCAAAATGTCTGCTGTGAAAAAGGCCTAAAATGCCCTAAAAATATTCTTTTAAAAAATAAATTGAAGGTATTAATGCACTAGAAAAAAATCCTCTGCTCCCATGATACAGATAGTAAGACGCGGTAGGTTTTCCCACAGGTTAGGTAGATGTCCTGGACCCCACAAGCACATCCACCCACTCACACACACACACACACACACACACACACACACACACATCCACTCCAGATACATTCGAGAAACATGTGGGACCTGTATGTTAAGAAATGAGACCTTTAATTTATCAGTTGTATCTAATCTATATAATATTAGATTACCTTAGATTAGATTAGATAGACTTTATTGATCCCAAATTGGGACATTTCAGTGCTACAGCAGCAACATACAAGACACACAGCACACATACAGAATATACAAGACATAATAAAAAGGATAGAATACAAGAACAACTATTCAAAAATAGAAATAAAAAAAATACAAAGGAAAAAATTTACAAACGTGGCGAATAAAAATGTACAGCCTACGTAAATAGTATTTATAAAGATGTAAGTAAAACCTATGTTTGTGCAAGTTGCACTTAGTGCAGTATCGTGGTGTAGATGAGTCTTATCATACCCAGTGATAAAGTGTTAAAAAGTTGTATTGGCTGTGGTAGGAATGAGTTCTTCTTCTTCTTTTATTATCATTGATTTTTCGAATTTTACATCAAAGTACAGTTGTGATTTAACCCAGATTGTATATGTGGTGGATTAGCGAATGAGACAGAGAGCGTGGGGGCATTTTACATGTCCTGGTGTAGCGAAGCTATTATTACACAGAACTGGGGCTCACTTTCCGGATCTGTTTTGATCTTCAACAAACAAGTCTTTATATATCTGCTTGTCAGCCACGGATCCATTCAGACTGCAGCAGCTCCTGTTTGACTTTGCCAATTGACTCATCAACTTATTTTCTGATTGGTTTCCTGACAGCTTCCCAGATCCTCTGACGGATAGCGCTACTTCCTGCCTTGAGGTCAAACCGTGTTGAAGAGGTGTTCTGGAAACCTTCACACACTCGGCTGGTCAGACAGTATTTCAGCACGCTGCACACAGAAAGTATAAAATATTGATTAAGGTGCAGTGCTGAAAAAATTGGAAACAGACTTTGTGATTTATAATGCCACTTGATTTACCAAGTGGAATCATTTTCATGATTCATTTCCCTTTTCCTGCTGCTATTGTGGGTTGTGACATCATGCAAGCTGCCGCTCCAAAGGAGGATGTCGCCATCTGCTGGAGAAAGGCTGAACGACAGCGCAACATTAAACAGCAAATGTGTACTGAATAAAAATTTAAAAAAAACAAAACATATCTACTATATGTTTGTGCATATGCAGTCAAATGGCACCGAGCATGCTTCTGATATCCATTATTCTTGTAATGAAGTTGCAAAATATATATCCTAATAATCCTCCTCCATGACGTCTGCGTTGTTGCTAAATCCTTCCCCCACTAAAACCACAAAGTTCTGACTATTCCCATTAATATTTAAATGTGCTAGTTAGATGACACAGTTCATGTTAACAAAGCACGCTGACTGCTTCAGTTATAACTATTACAACAATGCTATTCCTGAACATCTAAAGGATGACCCAGTTCTGTGTTCTCCTCCATCTTGCACTGAATTCATCACAGCTGACACATTTGAATGCCCAGTGTTTGGATGTAGGTGTTATTCTCTCTATCTGAATGATTAGGGCAGGTATTGGACAACTGAATGTAGTCCCTTTATCCATTATATTCAGTGTTGATATTCAAACACAAGTGGGCCAAAATGTGATGACATTAAAGGCACAGTGCACCCCAAAATTAAATTTTCTCTCTAACTAGTGCTACTTATCAATCTAGATTGTTTAGTTGTGAGTTGCCCAGCGTTGGAGATATTAGCTGTAGAGATGTCTGCCTTGTCTCAAATATAATGGAACTAGAAGGCACTCTGCTTGTGGTGCTCAAACACCATAAAAAATACATTTAAAAAAAAAAACCCACCTCAACAGCAATGTGTCTTTTCAGAAATCATGACCTTGTTACTCAAGATGATCCACCAACAGTGGGCAACTCACACCAAAACACTCTAGATTGATAAAAAAAAATTAAAAATTAAAAATTAAAAAAACGGGTTCAATATCAGCAACGTGGAGGCTCTACAAGTTTGTGCTGTTGTTATAGCAGCTCCCAGAGGCCAAATGATAGTTCTTCACTTAAAGGAACACGCCGACTTATTGGGACTTATTCACCGTAACCCCCAGCGTAAGACAAGTCGATGCATACCCTTCCCCTGTCCGTGCGTGTTGTAACGTTCTCTGACGGTTCCACCGGTAGCTTAGCTTAGCACAGAACCTGCAGGTAACCGGCTCCATCTAGCCTACTGCTCCCAATAAGTGACAAAATAACGCCAACATGTTCCTATTTACATGTTGTGATTTGTATAGTCACAGCGTGTACAAAAAACAACGTAACATGAGACACAGCCATCTTCTAACAAACCGGGAACTATATTCACAGAAAGGCGAAGCACTGCTGATCTGCTCGGGGCTTCTCAGGTGCTGCAAAGCAAATCACTCCGCCCAAGTAGCAGAAGTAGCAGAGCTTCGCCTTTCTGAGAATATAGTTCCCAGTTTATATACGGTTAGAAGATGGCTGTGTCTCATGCGACCTTGTCATTTGTATACGCTGTGACTATACAAATCACAACATGTAAATAGGGACATGTTGGTGTTATTTTGTCACTTATTGGGAGCAGTAGGCTAGTTGGAACCAGTTACCTGCAGGTTCTGTGCTAAGCTAAGCTACCGGTGGAACCGTCGGACAGAGTTACAACACGCACGGACACGAGAAGGGTATGTATCGACTTGTCTTACTCTGGGGGATACGGGGAATAAGCTGAAGTCCCAATAAGTCGGCGTGTTCCTTTAAAAGAGCTGAAGATAAAGAGCAAGAGGTAACAGTTCGATTTGTGTTCATTTTATTTTATCATTACTATTATTTTTGATTGGTACGGAGCACTGTTGTCACTTTATCAAGTTAAAGGAGCAGTAAGTAAGACTTATAAAACTAGCTTTCTGTCATATTTGCTGCAACTGACCCTATGTTCCAGTAGAACTACAGGAAGCAGGTCATTTATAATAAATCCAGCTCCTCTGGCTCCACCTACAGCCTGAAGTGAGATTTGCAAAAATCCACAGCTCCCTGTTCAGATGCACCAATCAGGGCCAGGGGGGTGTGTGTCTAACTGCGTGTCAATCACTGCTCATGCACACACATTCATTCTCCCTTGTGGGGGGAGGGGCTTAGCAGACCGTTTTGGGCTTTAGCAGAAAGGGGGGGAGGGACTGAGAAGTTGTTGATGTTCAAATGTTTTGGCTAAGTCCTGGATCTTCACAATCCTACAGCACCTTTAAGTCCTACTGTGTGCTGCTGATTGTTCGTGTGTGTGTGTGTGTGTGTGTGTGTGTGTGTGTGTGTGTGTGTGTGTGTGTGTGTGTGTGCGTGCGTGCGTGTGTGCGTGCGTGCGTGTGTGTGTGTGTGTGTGTGTGTGCGTGTGTGTGTACAAACAAAAGGAGGCTGACCCACTCATCACTCACTGTAAACCACATCTACCTACGGGTATAAATACATTTACCTTGATCTTCAGTAGGTATACTGAGTGGCACATGCTATTGGGTTGTGCAGTAGGCTATAACAGCCTTTATCTAGCTCAAGCAAAACTATATTGAACAAACAACACAAAATAAAAGATAATAGCAACAGGGAAATCAATGTCAGAGTCAATGTCAGTGGGGGACGACTGTGTCGTCTACAGACCTGTCGGCTTTGTAGGCGAACTGCAGGGGGTCCAGGAGTGGGGTATTCTCCTGATTACTAGTGTCTATCATGATAACTCCCTGCGTCAAATCTATTTGAACGTTTGGTGTATATTTATATTATTATGGTGTTGAATTATTGAGTTATTCTACATCTCCCAAAGCAGGCAATTTGAGTATTTGTTTTCATTCTTTCCATACTATTTATCTTCATAATGTTATCGCATCATTTGCACTGCAGTTAGACTTTGCTTATTGAATAGTTTTACTTATTGATCACTTCGCTTCTACTGCATTAACACCATTGTGTAATACCCATTTTTAAGGCTCCATTGCAGAAATTCTTCTTCCAGAATGTCAATTCACAGGAAAGTGTAATCCAACAAAATACCAAGTACACCATGAGGATTTGGTGCAAAAGAAGAATAACAATGAACACTGCCTGCAGAGCCTACACCGAACCAGCTGGAGGAAGTTCATGAAGGACCTATGCTCCCCAAAGAGCCAAATGGGTTAAATGCAGAGCCTACATACTTTAGCAAACGACGTGTAAGGTTATGGTAAATATTGAGCAACACACCTTTCACAGCTTTCTTGTCTGTAGAATTTAAACTGTATGTATAGCCTATAGCCTTGTTCAGTGTCCTTTTCGGATATTAGGACTTTATCTGTGCACTTACGGCTATATAAATAGGTATATGTGACTTAAAATTGATTGAATGTGTTTGATTCTCAATGTTTCCATTGCACTCATATACCAAAACAGCATTCATCCATAACTGGAATTGGATTGAGCTTTGTAATATCTTCCTAACGTTTTTAATTTATTTTTATTTTTACAAAAATGTGATTATTTAGTTGATATGGTAGTAGCTATGTAGTAATACTACACAAAAGAAATATTGAGATAGTAAATAGGTTCAACATTTGCAAGTGTAATCCCTTTTGTAGTAACCTACCTATTCGTATTAGGCTATTTTACTCTTGTGAATGTAAACATGTCTAGGATAGTTCTTAGGTTAATAAGGTTATAGTGCTTATTTGCGTCCATGATTATATGGCCATAAGAACAACACAAAACAAAACACAAATAACAGGCCAACGTTTATTTTCTAAAACTCTGATCCATGACGTAAATGCAGTTTAGACAGACATGAGTAATCGATCTCAGAACTCAGGCAAGGCAGAGCAATGTTTTCATGCCTGCTGTCGACCTGCGCTAGTCACTCTGCCATGGCGCCCGTTATGTCACTGATTGAGGAGGGGACATCATAACATCGTGTTTTAAATCGCTTTTAGTGAAAGATAGCCTGTGCGTTTCGCTACTCCCGGTTTGAATTTAATTACATTTATCTCTGAACCCGCCATGACCGTGGAGCAGAATGTCCTCCAGCAGCATTCTCAAAAGGTAAGCTTACAGAAGCTAACTTTGTGGCAAGCTAACTTTAGCCTAATGGTATAGCTAGCTAGCTACTTACTTTTAAGGCTCAAAGTACCCGCAGAGATAGCAAACCAGTTTCCTGGCTAGTTAGGTTAACATTAAATAGTCCTTTTATTCGGGTTACGGACTGTTGCTAAGGAACAGTGTGTAAATCGCGAGTAAATTGTATTAAAGTTAGGCCTAACGTTATCCTATCGAAACGCGTTATCCAACATGTAGCTAGCTGCTAGCCAACGTTAGCTAACGTTACAGTGAAGTTAAACCTTAGAGTTGCTTGTTGGGTCACTTTAACGTTAACTATAGCTTAAAAGTCCATACGCGTTTATGTGGACGATACCTTTCTTTGTAACATTAGCATGCTGGGCTAATTATGTCGTCAATTGAAATGAACAAGGCCGAGCGACAGTGAAAGATTTAACGTCATGTTAGTGTCAACTTCGTAACGTTAGCATTTAGAGAGTTATCTTTTATTTTCACGGGACGTTTTGCTAAAACCTTACACCAACGATACTGTTTAGTATGGATACGTGGATACTCTGTGTTTGAGGTTGTGCAAATGTTTCCTAGGTTACGCATCCCATATCTGGTATCTTTGTTTACAAAGCATGACCAGCGGCGAAGGTGGAAACAGCCTTGATGCTTGGCAGGGATTGAGTAGACAGATAGCAAGCCAAGTGTAAAATGGTTCATAACTGAGAAGGCAGATTATTATGTTACATTTGATCATACTTCTCAGTTTACTAAAGTGCATTTAGGGTCGATTGCGTTGCTTAGGCTTTTAGTTTTAAAAGGATTTAACCTCTGCGACCACCATGCCCAGCGTTGCATAGATAGATAGATAGATAGATAGATAGATAGATACTTTATTGATCCCCATTGGGAAATTCAAGGAGCTGTGGTTAGTTATGCAACCACTTGACTGATGTTGCTAAAACTTAGGTTAGACGTTTACTCTGCTTACGTTAGTCCAAATGTAAATAAATAAATAATTTCGCATAGGAGTGATGTAATCATATATCTGATGGGTCTGAAGCACAGGCAAAAATAAATGCTTAACCTTTCCGTTGATGACTCAAACTTAAAAGTAGCTGTGTAACACACACCTTATTATGCAGTCTGACCTTTTCAGGGGCTGGAATGAAATTATGATGAACAACAATGTCAGCTAAGGCAGGCTAAACATTGTCTTATACTGGATTGGGCCATTATACTACAATGAATAAGTATACATCTTTTTTTTCTATGCTTTTATACTAAATCCTTTTTATATATATATATATATATATATATATATATATATATATATATATATATATATATATATATATATAATAGTCTACATACAAAGCTGTCCAGGTCGGATTTGTTTTCACAATGCCTGAGCATGTGGTGGAATTTAGTTATAGTCATTACAGTTGTACTCCCATCATTGGAGCACTTAATCAGAGGTGTGCGCGCGCGCAGACGGACATATCTGAGTAATTGCGGTTGACTTGGCCCAAATCTGTCACAGGTGTTACTTTCCTCACACTTCAGTGACCCTGCCATCCTGGCGTCCCAACACACTGGCATCCATCAGTCTCTGACATTGACCAAAACACATTGTCATCTTGATGTTTACTTGTCGCCAGTGATTGAAACATTCAAATGTAAAGCTTTTATAAGTGCACAAGTTCAAAATGTAGTTCTTATGAGTATAACGTTTAAATCTGCTGCATCACGTTTAAAGTGTCAGAGCTAGGGATGTAACGGTATAGTGATCAAAATGATCACGGTTTTCGGTATTATCGCGGTATTTTTTAAAAGTGTGCTCAACATGTTCAGAAAGCACTGATAGGCCTACACAAGCTGAAATAGTTTCAAAAAGTGTAACAGTGTTTATTATATTACAAAAATATAGGCAATAGGCTTGTAAAAATGATTGAAAACTGGCTACTGAAACACTGGCCCGCTGTAGGGGGTCCGGTAAGAACTTGAACCAGAGATGTCTGACTTTGAGATCCAGTAAGGTTTATTTACAACTCCAACATGAAGTTGTATTTGACGTTACATGTGAAGTTGGATGTGGTTCTGAAATATAAGCAAATAATAATGCACATTAATAAGCATCTGACTTATTAGGAACATTATTTACCAAAACTAAATGTTATAGCCACCAGCATATAACAAGAAAACATACTAAAAATTACATTATTTCTCTGTTATAATTAACATAAATGTAACATATTGCTCGGTAACACAAACTGAGGATAAGCCACATCTATTACAGCACACTTATCCATAACGGAGCAAACAGTGTAATACACCTTTAGTAGCTAAGCACATGGCTCCACAGGCTAGTCCGTTTACTGGTGATTGCACGTTGCTAGCAAACACAACCTGAATATCAAGACGTGGTTGCACAAATAATATTAAACAATCTGCACATCTATCAGCTATGCAATAAGAAACACAACAATATTATCAAGGCGATAATATCTCTCTCTCTCTCCAAATGTCACGTTGTAACACGGGCTAATTCCACATCGTAGCAGAACACGTATTGAAGATAACGAGGCAGTAAAACCCATGACAGTTCAGCAAGCTACAGAATAGTTTTAATTTACGTTCTGTGCTATACTACCCACATCACTTCAACGAGTCCGAAAACGTTGAAAGCATAGAAAAAAAGTCCGTTAACATGCTGCTACATTCTGTCCCCCTTCTCCTGTCTGAGCGCAGTCCGCCTGCGCGGCTACTTCAGGAGCCTTGGATGAAGCAGGGAAGGATTAAACACAGGGTTTCCACACCGTGGTAATCAACCGCGATAATAAGGATATTTTAAATGAAAAGGGTAATTGTTACCATCAACATTTCATTTACCGTCAACAATTCGGTATTGAGGGTGCATCGAGTGGGTGTTTATTTATCGCAAGTAATATCGTTATCGTGATATTCAACGTTATCGCATAGCGCATATGCTTTATATACATTCTCATATCGTGCAGCCCTGATGGGTACCACCAACGGTGATCATCAACTTGCTCTGTTAACCCTGGATTTCTTCTTCAACTCTGTGCACGTTCTCATAAAAAGGGGGCGTTTAGAGCATCATTTGACTCTTCTACCGCACTAAATGGACAGA